>NC_133774.1:42678148-42736718 GCF_003597395.2 Chelonoidis abingdonii | reverse complement strand
CAGGTGAAATATTATCATGTAAAGCAACCATAAACACCTGAAAAGACCTAGGTTTACAATTTATGATTTAAACTCTACTACCTACACAATATACATAGACATAAAATGTAAAAACTTAAATATCTTAGAAACAGTAGCCAATCAGTTGTTTTAATTGTCATATTTGAATTCAGCACATCAAAATACATAATAAATGCCACATTTTATCTCTGAAGCAGATGACTTCTCAAAAATTGTAGACCAGTGTTAATCCACCATTTACACTAGTTTAAACCTGCAAGTGATCTGTGCCCCATGCTGCAGAGGAAGGTGAAAAAAAATGCAGGGTCTTTGCCAATCTGAGCCAGAGGAAAATGTCTTCCCGACCCCAAATATGGCGATCAGTTAGACGTGAGCACGTGGGCAAGACCTGCCAGGCAGATACCTGGTAAATTATTCTCTGTAGTAACTCAGAGCCCTCCTCATCTAGTGTCCCATCTCCAGAGTTGGAGATTTTTGCTACTGGAGTCACCAATCAGCCACATGCCATTGCAAGCAATCTCATCATACCATCCCCTCCATAAATTTATCCAGATCAGGCTTGAAGCCAGTTAGGTTATCTCCCTTTGGAAGACTGTTCCAGAACTTCACTCCTCTACTAGTTAGAAACTTTTGCCTAATTTTGAGCCTAAATGTGTCGATGGCCTGTTTATAGCCATTTGTTTTTGGTCCATATTGTTGCTTAACTTAAATAACTCCTTTACCTCCCTTGTATTTGTCCCTCTGATATATTTATAGACAGCAATCATATCTCCCTTCATCCTTCTTTTGATTAGGCTAAACAAGCCAAGCTCTTTAAGTCTCCTTTCGTCAGGCAGGTTTCCCACTCCTCAGATCATCCTAGTAGCCCTTCTCTGCACCTGTTCCAGTTTGAATGCATCTTTCTTGAACATGGGAGATGAGAATTGCACACAGTATGCCAGATGAGGTCTGACCAGTGCCTGGTATAATGGTACTAATGCTTCCCTGTCTCTATTGGAAATACCTTGCCTGATGCATCCTAGGACTGCATTAGCCTTTTTCATGGCTACATCAGCTTGATGGCTCATGATCATCCTGTGATCAACCAATACACCAAGGTCTCTGTCACTCTCAACTAGTATGCCTCCAGCTCATAGCAATAATTCTTGTTAGTCCCTAAATGCATGACCTTGCACTTTGCATTGTTAAATTTCATTCCATCTCTATTACTCCAGTTTAAAAGGTTATCCAGATCTTCTTGTATGATATTCCGTTCCTCCTCTGTATTGACTATACCTCCCAACTTTGTGTCATTCACAAATTTTATTAGCACACACACACGTTTTGTGCCAATGTCAGTAATAAAAATGTTAAGTAAGACTGGTCACAAGACCAATCCTTGAGGAACTCCACTAGTAACCTCCTTCCAGCCTGATAGTTCACCCGTTGTAGTTGTCCCTTTAACCAATTCTTTATCCACATTTCAATTCTCATCTGAATCCCCATCAGCTCCAATTTAACTAATCATTTTCCATGTAGAATTGTATTGTAGATTAGATTTACTGCATTTCCTTTGTCAGTTATCTTCTAAAAGAAGGAAATCAGGTTGGTCTGACGCGATCTACCTTCTCTAAAACCATGTTGTATTGCAGGGGTAGGCAACCTCTGGCTCGCGTGCCGAAGGCGGCATGCGAGCTGATTTGCAGTGACACTCACACTGCCTGGGTCCTGGCAACCGGTCCGGGGGGCTCTACATTTTAACTGAATTTTAAATGATGATGCTTAAACATTTTAAAAACCTTATTTACTTTGCATACAACAATAGTTTAGTTATATATTAAAGACCTATAGAAAGAGACCTTCTAAAAACATTAAAATGTATTACTGACACTTGGAACCTTAAATTAGAGTGAATAAATGAAGACTCAGCATACCACTTCTGAAAGGTTGCTGACCCCTGTTATATTGTATCCCAATTACCATTCTCCTCTATGTTCTTAAATACTTTCTTTCAAAATTTGTTCCAAGACCTTGCATATAATTGTCAAACAGTAGTTTCCTGGATCACATTTTTCCCTGTCTCAAAAATAGGAACTATATTAGCAATTCTCCAGTCATAGGGTATGACCTGTGAGTTTACAGATTCATTAAAAATCCTTGACATTGGGCTTGCTATTTCATGTGCCAATGCCTTTAATATTCTAGGATGGAGATTATCCAGGCCCTGTGATTTAGTCCCATTAAACTGTTTGAGTTTGACTTCCCCCTCCATATCTTCGTTGCCATTAGCTACCCTGCCACTACCCCTAAGCTCTTCATTAGCCTCATTAAATACTGAGGCAAAGTATTTGTTTAGGTGTTGGGCCATGCCTAGATAATCCTTAATCTGCACCCCATCCCTGTTTTCTTCTTATTTATATGACTATAATTATCTTTGCTAGGTTCAACTATATTTGGCTTTTTGCAGTTCTCACTTTATCCCTACACTTTCTGACTTCCAAGAGGTAGCGTTCTTTGCTGATCCTTTCCCATCTTCCATTCCTTGTAGGCTTTCTGCTTTCTCTTAATCACCTGTTTTAGGCCACGTCTATACGACGCGCCGTATCGGCGCGTTACAATCGATTGCTCGGGGATCGATATATCGCGTCTCATCTAGACGCGATATATCGATCCCTGAGCGCGCTTACATCGATTCCGGAACTCCACCAAAACCAACGGAGTTCCGGAATCGACATGGTGAGCCGCGCACATTGATCCCGCGCGGTGAAGATGGGTGAGTACATTGATTTTAGATAATCGATTTCAGCTACGCTATTCTCGTAGCTGAAATTGCGTATCTAAAATCGATTTTCGCGCTTCGTGTAGACCTGGCCTTAGATGCTTGCTCATCCTGCTTGGTCTGCAACTTCCCCCTTTGCTTGGAATGCAGGCTTCAGATAGCTTCTGCAACTTTGACTTAAAGTAATTCCAAGCCTCCTCCACATGCAAATCCTTGAGTTATTGAGTCCAGTCCACTTCCCTAACTAATTCCCGTAATATTTTAAAGTTAGCTCTTTTGAAATCAAGGATCTTTGTTGCAGATCTGTTTTTGTTTATCCTTCCATTTAGTTTAAACTGAATTAGCTCATGATTACTCAAACCAAGTTGTCCTCTACAACCAGTTCTTCTGTGAGGTCCTTACTACTCACCAATACCAAATCTAAAATGGCATCACCTCTTATTGGTTCAGCAGCTATTTGTTGAAGAAATCTGTCAGCTATCACATTCAGGAAAATCTGGGCCGTACTATTGTTAGTAGCACTTGTCTGCCAATCTATATCTGGGAAGTTAACATCTCCCGTAATCACACAATTTCCAGTAGTATTTATTTCATTAAAAACATTAAATTGGTCTCTATACATATCCAGATCGGATCCTGGTGGTCTGTAACACACCCCAAGCACTGTAGCTTTCTTTCCCAAAGTGATTTTGGCCCAAACAGACTCTGTCTTAACCATTCCATCATTTCTAATTTCTTTTCAGTCTACCTCATTATTAATATACAATGCTACTCCACCACCTTTGCCTTTATTTCTGTCTTTCCTAAACAGCACATGCCCTTCAATTCCTGTACTCCAGTCATGACTACTATTCCACATGTTTCTGTTATCCCTATAATATCTGGTTTAACCTGCACCAGTAGTTCTCGTTTCTCCATTTTGTTACCCAGGCTCCTTGCACTGGAGTACAAACATCTTAACTGTTGCTGCTTGGCTTCACCCGTATTCCTTGCCTGATTGGGTACAGTTATTCCACTGCCAGTATCACCTTTCTGACTGATATCAGCACTGTCCTTCCTCTTAATGTCAATTCTCCTAATCACTGCTATTCCTTTCTCCATTGCTGTATCCATTCTTACTTGATTTTCCTTCCTCTCTATGTTGAAATCAGGCATGGAGATTACATGAATATCTCTGAGCGGCCTCCCTGAGTTCCTAGTTTAAAGCTCTTTTACTGAGTTGTGCCAGCATCTATTCCAGAAGTCTGTTTTCCTCCCTACTCAGGTGGAGTCCATCCCATGAGAACTGACCTCTGTCCATGAATACCTCCCAGTGGTCAAACATTCCAAAGCCTTCCTTATAGCACCACTGCCTGAGCCATCTGTTGATCATCATAATCTTGTCTTGCCTTCATTCTTCTCTGCTAGTAACAGGCAGAATCCTACTGAAGAACCATGAGCCTCCATTTCCTTAAGTGCCTTCCCCAGTTGTTGTAGTCTCCCTTGATGCATTCCAGTGAGAATCTAGCTATGTCATTTGTTCCCAGATGAAGGATAATGAGTGGATTCTTTCCTGCTCCCATTAGGATCCCTTCAATTTCAAGTCCACATCCCATATCTTTGTTCCCAGCAGATAACACTCTTCTGTTCTCCATATCAATTCTACTGACAGGCCTGTCTGTTCTTCCTAGTAGGGAGTCCCCAGTCACACAGACCTGCCTTTTCCTAGTGATGGTGTGGTTCTCTGGCCTTCCTCCTGTTCCTTCTGGCTGCGTGTTCCCTTATCTTTTATTCTTCCCACACTGGACAACAAGAGATTAAGGAATGGCTCTGGGCTCAGCCAGCTCCACCCCGCCACACCTGCAAGACATGAATTGGCTGGAGGAGGAGTTAAAGGCAAGCAGAACAGCTCACTTCTGGCCAGATCAGCAAAGAGGACAGATCTTCAACCCTCAGCTCCTGAGGAAAGTGCAGAGGGAAGGCAGAAGCTTCCCTGACAGCCACTGCCAAAGGGTCCTGTCCTGAGGGAGTCATTCTCCTCTCTGATTTACTAATTCCGTTTATTTGTGTTAACTTTCTTGCTTTTTGTTTACGGACTACCCCAGAAGGGGAGAGACTTTGAAGTGACCTGGCTGAAGGGCAATTCACAGGAATAGGCAGCGCACTGCAGAGGCGGAGCAGCCAGCAGCAGCAGACCCCAGTGGAGAGAGGGACCTGCCATGCCGTGCCCAGCCATGAGGAGGTGCCAGTGGTAAGCCAACCCTTTCACAGATCAATATTAATGTAATTACAGCTATTGCCCATAAGCAAATCACATGATCTGAAACATAGCCTATGTTTTATCCCAATGCAGTCATTTAGAGTGTGCTTAGTGCTAGTTATACTCACTGGCTGAAATTTCAAAATAAGAGAAATTCAGTTGGGTCTTGGTCCTCTTGACATTTCGTTAAACTTTGAAACCCCCTTTAGGTTGTGTCTATGCCTAATTCTTCCACTTACTTTTGCATTACAAGTGGGAGAATGCCATCTCCTGCACCTGGAAGCCAGACTGAGGGAAGGAAAAGCGAGATAACTTGGTGGATACTCCCACCTCCTTCAGTAATCGCGTTTGAATGAACTCATCAGATTCAGTCTGAGGTGGGAAAGGAAATGTTCTGATTGCTTAAAGCAACAGTTTAGCTACCCAAAGTGACCACCCTGCACCTTTAATGAGGGGATATTGTCCGGCTGGCCCAGGGAAAGAGAATGGGGCTCTATGGGTGGAGCAGGGAGCTCAGAAGCTGCTGCAAAAGCGGGGAATTTGTCAGCATGATGACACTAACTCATCCTCTGGGACCAGAAGGGTGGGAGGGCTGAAAAGGGGCTACCACCTGAAGTGCCTTATTTTTATTAAGCAACAAAGAGTCCTGTGGCACCGTATAGACTAACAGAAGCATTAGCGCATAAGCTTTCACGTCTGATGAAGTGGGTATTCACCCATGAAAGCTTATGCTCCAATACTTCTGTTAGTCTATAAGGTGCCACAGGACTCTGTCACTTTTTACAGATCCAGACTAACACAGCTACCCCTCTGTTAGTTTTATTAATGTTCTAAGGTTTGGTCTTGCTAACTGGCTGCAGATTTAAAATATATGAAGCTCAATTTAATTAAAAGAGCAAGCTTGGATCCCAATTCTGATTTCAGTAGCACCAGTATAATTCCAAAAAACCTCCAGTGGCTTAAATGGACTTGTTCTGGATTTGCACCACTGAAACTGCAATCAGAAATGTCTCTGCTGTCTCTGCTCCCTTTTTTAAATTTAGCATTAAAAATTTAAACCTAAGGTAAATTCCACTTTCTGGAGTTCTGCTTTGGAGGTGGAGCTTTCTTCCACGTGGCTGAGCATTTACAGACAACTTCTGTATAGTTTGATCTAGTAAATCTAATGTGGAGCTCAGAATCCATTATGTTCCAGGCATCTTGGACATTTGGGAATAGGTGGTGATTCTGAGGTATTTTAAGCAGGGTGTTCCTTTTAAGAGAGAATTTTCTAACACATTCTGCTTGAATCTAATGAAGACTGCCAGAAAAATCCAGTTAGTGTATGTGCGTGTTAACTGTCCAACTTCTGAGCATTTTTGCACATGTGCTCTGCAGTAATCGTCCAGGTGAATTTCAAGTGGAAAGTTGCTATCTAAAATGTTACAAATGTCGAGATCTCACCATCTTTGAAACTGCCACATAATCTGTGTTTATCAGTAGCATTTAATCCCCAAGGCAAAGTGAAGCTGATAGACGCTGAGGCCAGGTTGTGTTCAGTGTCAGCCCTTCAATATCCTTTTAAATTAAGTACTACCAGGAATTCAGCTAAGCAGCTCCTCAGTATTCAGAAAATGTAGTAAATTTTACCTCTTTGATCAGCCTTTTCCATTAGCATTAGCTCATTTTCCCCTAGCACCTACTGTGCTCTAGTGATCTATAGTGCACGTTGTCCACAGACAGCTGGTTGGTTCATGGTGCTGGCTTTTATTTCTCCCTATTTCCACCTGCTTAACTGCATTAACAGACAGCCAAAAATACACTAAATACCTTCCCAAAATTGCTTTTCTATGTAAACAGTTACTGTAATTGCCAAAAGGATGTTATGTGATCAAAAAAGGAAGGGAAGGTGGCCAAAGCAATCATGAATGGGAGGTGTTGTTGCTTGTGCAGTTCTGGATGGGAGAGGAAGTGTTCATGAGACAATCTCTTTTTTAAAAGATATGTTCTAAATTTGAGAGTCTATGTCCTATTGCAAATGCCCTCCCTATCTCTATTTACTTCCTTTTGGGGCCCAATCAAGTTGTCATTGAAATAGATGACAGTACTACAATTGACTTCTAAAGGGTCCAGGATCAGGCTCTTGATACTGAAAAGGGGCATTGGCCAATTAGACATGGTAACTGGTTTTGTATTTGTTTGTTGTTGTTTTGCCTCAGTCTAATCCAGGAACAATGCACCAGTGGCAGATTTAGAGTTAGTGGGGCCCTGAGCTCAGCTTCATCTGGGACCCAGCCAAGAAAAAGAACATTCTCTCTTATCTCCCCCACACCCATTTTTCATTATTTTTTTCTTCACCCTCCCCCTATATTATAAATAATAGGAAGTAAATGAAAATAAAGTGAGGTACTTTGATTGTTTTTGTAGTCTGACTTTTTTTTCACAGACCACTTGGAAATTGCTAAGGGTTTTGGCAGACCACTTAATGATCTTTCCAAATATTGTTTGTACCGTTATTGTGAAGTGCTTTGGATAAGCACACTTTATAAAAAAATGTTTAAAAAATTGGGGTGCAGGGTCTGGCCAGGAGTTAGAATGTGGGAGGAGCCTCAGGGTGGGATGTGGGGTTTGAGAAGGAGGGTGCAGGAGCGGGCTGAGGATTGGGTGTAGGGTCTGGCCAGGAGTTAGGGTGTGGAAGGGGGCTCAGGACTGGGGCAGAGGGTTAAGGTGTGGAGCGCTTACCTGGGTCTCCTTGTCTCTTCCTCTTCCTCCTTGACTCTTTCTCCCTCCCCTCCTTCTTTTCCCTTCTGTTTTCACATTTCTCCTCCCTGCCTTGTCTGTGTTCCCCCACCCCTCATTAGATGTAAAATATTGATGTATTTGATTTTATAGTTTAGTTTAAAATTATAAACCTAGCTATTGTATATGTATGTTACAGATGATAATTATAGTTATCATTTTTTGGTTTGTGATAATTGTATTAAAAGTAAAAATAAATCAAAACCTCAATAAAAAAATAAAAATACAAGAGATACATTTTAAACCGTTACTTGTTTAAAATGATTATACCAGATGAGGAAAAAATATCATTTCTTTTCTAAGTTTCTGCCATTTTTCATCATTGGACTAATACTTTCTACCACAAAAAATGCTAGGATAGTCAGTAACCAAAATATAATTAGGGGAATCTCAATCAGTGCAATCTCTGAGTGTTTTTAGATTCTCTTTCACATCTAGTATTGTCACTAAACTGCATTTAAAAAACAAAAACTTCCACAGCAAAAGGAAGCTGAAGCATCTCATTTGCCTTTTCTGGCTGAGAGTTTCTATAAAGGTTTATTTACCTAAGATAGAGTTACATTGTTGAACCCTTCTTATCAATTAGCAGATAACATTTGACTCCAAACATCTTATTCTTCACAAGCATTTTGTCACAATACCACTCCTCATTGAGTTTTCTTTTAAGATTTATTTCACAGCTGTAAATTACAAGAAACAATTAACTGTAACCTGTCAAATCTAAATCATACATTATGAAAGAGGCCATTTTATAGTTTATATAAAGAAAAGGAATAGTGAATTAAGTTTCATTTGTGTTTCAATTACAAATGGAAGGTCTAGCAAAGAATGCCATTATATGCTAGGATTTTGAGTAGTGCCTAAGGAAGTTAGATGCCCCTTTCCCATTCTAATTTAAGATGATCTTAAATTAAAGACCAGACCTAACACCAGTCTCTGAAATACCCTGTAGAAGTCTGCTTCCAATGTGCCATGGGGGCTTTTCCAAGCTCTTGGACAGTGGTCACCATATTCAAGTCAATATTAACCTACAATTACCACACCGTTTTATTTGAGACACTGTTAAGGCAAATGTATTCTAAGTACCACTTCAGGAACATGCTGACTTGAATATAGTGACCCCGGTACTTTTAATAAAAACTAATCTGTACAGAACACATCAAATTGGGAAACTCAATTTCATAACTCCTTTCTTTCACTTGATATTTCGGATTTGGATGTATCCAAAACCTAACGGCCTTTATCAAAAGCCCGCTGGAGTCAATGAGAGTCTATATGTATCTGTCACTATTGAGTCACACTCAAGGTTTGCTCCTGCTCCTGTTTCCACTTATGTAAATGGTGAAATTCCCATTGATTTTCAGTGGAAGCAGGAGCAGGCATTACATTTTATTAGGATGTGTGAGAAGGATAAGCGCCAATTTCTATTGCTGTCTTTTGTTCTTGTATAGCTTTTTCTTGTATTAAAACCTCAATTTATGTGCCAAAATATAGCCTCACCTTTTTGCTTTAAATGATGAGGTGATGGAGAAAAATCAGGATAACTTTTATTGCACTTTCCCTAAACATATAGGGAAATAACCTGAAACGTGGATCTAAGGGGCAAAATCCTGATATCTTTAAGTCTGGCATTATTCAGTGATTTCAATGTGTGTTTTGCCTGAGTAAAAACTGATTAAAAATGTCAGGATTTGGCCCAAGAAAAGTAATTTAAAATGCAAATGTGTTTCTTTTTCATGTCCCATAGGAAGTCAGTGAAGCACAGTATCTTGCATTGTTGGAAAGAAAATGATATGTTTAGGGAATCCTAAAAAAAATACCTGGCAAGCCTTTTGTTGCTGGGCAGTTTGACGGCTGATGAATTAGCGAATCACACATCTGGAAATTCTTATTGTCAGGCTCAATAAGATCTGCATAATGTTTAAATGATTAATAATTAATAATTCACACAGTCAGCCCAAGGCATATTGGGTTTAATTTCTCAATGTGTTTTCTAAGCAAATTTACAGTTTGTTCCTTCTCCCCCGCCCCCCTTCACCTTTTTGTAAGTATATTTGAAGGACTGGTAACTACATTTTACCTGAACTGTACTGAACACAGGATTAGAACCTTGGTCTTGGCATCCAATATAAAGTAATAAATAAAAAATAATACAATTACCATTATAACTGATCATGGAGGTTATAATTGTAGCATTTATCTGTACTGTGCCTTTAAGGGTGGAATTTTCAAAAGTACTCTGTTGGCTGTGTGAATCCATCAACTTCAATGGGAATAAATTTAGGCAGATGTTGAGTGCTTTGAAAATTCCATCCTACATTTCTATTAAAGACTCTATCTTCAGAGACAGGACATGGTAGACTGTTAGCTACATAGATTAGACCTTCGTAGTCCACAACAAGTTTTATTGGTCCTACAAAACCCATGAACAGTGGCACATTCTTGAACACTGTCTGCTGTCACCATAGCTTTTTACATACTTACAGTTATAGAGCAGTCTTATCAGGAGGGAAGAGACTTGTGTACACTTTTATGGATATCTTACTTTTGTTCTTTCTTGCTTTACAGTTTTCTTACCATAAAATAAAAAAGGATACAAGAGGAGAGAGCTCTAAATTCACTTATTTGAGCTTTACCCATACATTAGGTCAATTTGCAATACTCTCTTTATATAAAAGGCAACATAAAATGAATCACTGCCCTTTGCTGACTGCCCTCAAGCCTGCTCAACTGTGTGACTGGACTTTTTCTCTGGCCCATGCTCCTCCAAATCTATCCATCCCCCGCAGTCTCTTCAACTCAGCTTCACGCCACACCTGGCCCCTTTACTCTCTTCTTCCTGTTTCATCCCCTTCCCTTCAATCTCCTCTTTCCCCTCCATTTAGCTTATCACCTACTTGCTCTCCCTCAAAAAACCCCATGAAAATAATAGCATCGTTGCCACCATCACATTGTTCACTTTGCTTGTATGTTATATCTTTCTATGTCTCTTGTCTATTTAGATTGTAAGTGCTTCTGGGCAGGGATTGTCTCTGTGGTTGTTCCTAGCAAAGCGCAATAGGGCACCATTCTTGGCTGGGCCTTAGACAAAACCATAATAAACATAATGATAAATTGTGATGCTCCCCAGAAGTAGCTGATTTACAAATAGGAGCTAACCAAGGGTTAAAGAAGGAGGAGCATTGCCCTTTCTCCCTCTGCTAAAACCAATTAATTCACCCCTTCCCCAATGTGGGAGAGCAGGCTCTTTATTCTTCCAAAAGCCACTTCCTTCCTTGGACTCCTTAGCTGCTCCTCTCCACTTGGATTCCCAGAGCACATGCACTGTGCTGAATTAGCAGGGTATGGCTCTAGCATCTCCTGCTGCTTCCTCTCAAGCAGCACCTGTTCTCAGGGAATGCTGTACTGCACCTCAGCCTGTAAGCTGCTGCTGCTGCATAGTGCCTCTGGGCCCACCAGCCTTGCTCCTCCCTGAACCTTCAGGAAACATATCTAAGGCCTGGCAAGCAGAGGGAGCAGTGAGCCAGCCAGTCCTTCTCCCTCTGAAGGAGAGGGTATGCAGACAGGACTGCTGAGCTCATTCCCAGCAGAGCAGCAGTTGCCTCCCTACCCCAGCCCTATGGCCCTTGTCTTTTCCCACTATCCAGCTCAGGAAGGAGAAATATGTAGGGTCGCCATGGGTCCGATTTTCAAAAGTCCAGTTGAAAAGGGGATCTGACAGTGTTTGGTCAGTAATACTGACCGGACACCAAAAGTCCAGTTACCTGAATAACCATCTGCAACTGGCTTCCATGCCACTGCTAGGAGGGTGGGAAAAGCAGCTGCAGCCTTCTGCTGGAACTGGAGGAGCACTCAGGAACTGCCTGGCTCTGGTGGAGAGCGGTACTGGCACCTGGGGGTTGAGAGGGATCCTGAAACGTTTGGCGGTTGAGGAGCAGTAGCCTGGCTCACTGCCTGGGCCCCCTTCTCAGACTCCTTTGTGCCCCACCCTGGGGTACCACCCCCCCATCCTGCCCCAGTCACCCCTCCAGTCCCAGACAGTGGCTCTCCCTCCCCCATCCTGCCCCAGTCACTCACCCCTGGAGTGCAGCTCTTCCTCGAATATCCTGTCCTAGTCACCCCTCCACCCCTAAAGCCCTGCTCAGCTGGCAGGGACAGGGAGGTGGAGAGAGCAACGAGTGACCGGGGGGTGGGAGAGCTTAGAGGGAAAGAGATGGAGCAGTGGGTGGGGGAGGTTCCAGTTTTCAGTGTCTGGTTTTCACAAATTAGAAAGTTGCGTGCTAGGGTGGGGAGTGGGCGAGCCACTGAGAAGATCTCAGGCCCCCTATAGCAGTGAAAGGTCAGGTGGGAGAACTTCTGAGAGGGCCCATCCCCCAACAGCTATGAGGATCAGTAGAAGAACTACTGAAGAAGTCTAGCACTAGTGGGAGGAGCAGCCATTTGGGGAGACACGTCTTAAGGGATCCCAGCCCTCAGCCCCAGAGATAGTGGCCAGGATATGTGGCAAGATATGAAGACCAACTGAAGGGAGTCTAGGAAGAGGAATGGCTGGAAGAAGTAGAAAAAATGGCTTGAGGAGCTCTAGCCCAGGCAGTAACTATAGAGGTTGAGGGGTCCTCCAGTCCTCAAGTTACCTCCTTTAAACCCTAAATAGAACAGCTACAACTATTTCTTCTATAGCTTGAGTAGAAACTGTCTGCATTATGAATTACAAGGTCTTAAATTCTTTACCTCATCAGACATGTGCTGCTAACTGCTGATGGTATGCAGCTGTGGGTTTGTTATATTGTACATAGCAAGCAGTCAATTAAAACAGGCATCGTTACAAAATAGTGTCAATAAATATGTCTGACACAATGACAGCAGCAACCATGTAACATCAGACACTCAATGAATCCAATGTAGAACTATTAATCTGGTGAACAAACCCCTTTAGGCTCACTTGGGAATGTGTTTGAACTCACCACTATTCTCCAGGGGAGGTTTGAGATGAAATACTGTACAAGCCTGAAAGATGCCAATAGATAACATAGTTGTTACCATCTGAGGCTGCAATTTGGTGAGCCCTGGACTGAAATCTTAATTGATTTATCCATTAACTTTATTTGAGCTTTCCTGAGGCGTGTGAGAATGGAGTCTAGCCATATCCTAGATACTTTCACAGCTCAGTTAAAAACCAGTTGCTTAGGCAAAATAGTACAATAAGTGCTGTAAATGGGACTAGTTGTTTAAATTGAACACTGCTTTTATTATTGTTTGTCATCTCTCTCTCATACTCACACTCACTTACTTTAGACATTCTCTTATGTGTTTTCCCCTACTGATACCAAGGTCACACTGCTCTGCTTGCTCTCAGAGGTGCTTGTAAAGGTCCCTGCTTTTTGTGGACCTAGTCTGCACTCATTGTTAAGAGCATGTACAAGTGTACATTACTGTATTGCCAACCTCAAGGGTTTATAAATTATGAGTCAGACCCCCCCTCCCCAATCAGGAGATTGTCTTAAAAATCATAAGATTTTTAAATGATAAAATTGGGGTTCTTTTGTTTGCCTTTGAGCTTTTGTTACACTCAGATCATGTTTTCAGATTGTTGTCCACAATGAGGAGAGCTATAAACTTTTTGTGTGAATGTGTGTATTTTTCCGCTGAAAGCTGAGATTCTCATGCAATGACCATGACTTCAGTTTATGTCAAAAAGCAAAACAAAACAGATATTAAGAGGCTTGGGGATAAAATCACAACAGTTGGTGACACTAGTATTACATTTGTTTCTGGAATGAAATGCTCATCACCTTTTAAAAAATGATGTTGGTTACTTTTATCTTCCTTAGTGAAGGTAACTGTTTTATAAATATTTTAAGCTTCATTCCCCACTATATAAAATTAATGAGCTGACCTGGTAAAATCCTCTTTCCTTCCAGGCCATTTCAAGTTGGGGATTGCCAGAGCACAGTAATACTCCATCCACACTCCTTTTTACCCTCAACATATCTTATGCAGAGGCTGTTTGGGATGGATGGCTGAGAGCTGGCTATGCTAACTGGCCATGCCAGCTGGGGAATTCTCAGATAATAACACCCAACAGGTTTTTGGACCCCTTATGCCCTATTGATTTCACTCTACCAAAGACCTTTGTGGAATCTGAAGTTGCCCACCCTGTCAAACTCCCTGGGGGAATATGGTGGTAGAAATACTGCCTCATCCTGGGGCACACAACTGTCTTCCAGTGCCATTGAATATGAATCTGGACCAACATTTGAAAACTGATCATTTAAAAATTATTTTTAAACACACACACAATGCTCTGGGCTCACCAACATTCCTCATATACTGATTTGAGCTGAAACTGCTTGAGTACTAAACCCAATTTAGTCTCATTTCAGGGTGCATCTGATGATGGGTGCTGTCATGCAGTTCTTACTCACTCACTGGAGTAAGCACTAAGGATAGGAGTTTCAGCAACTTTGAACCCCTCAATGACCTTTTTCAGGTATTGCACATCTACAATATAGATAACAATCCCATAAAGACAGGGTCATGTGCAGTCTCCGTTACTATTTGCATGTGTACAGGTAAGCATGTTCTTAGATGTTCAGGGTCTTTGATCCATCTAATACAAATATTTGCAGGACAGTCAAGCCAACACAACTTTGTTCCCAATAATTTTTTAAACTGAAAAATTGAAAAAATTGTGAACACTTTGATACTAGTGAATATAATGGATAAAATGTATAATTAATCACCAATGAATATTTATTTACTAGCAGATGATTTAAAATTGAGTTTTCATGAACTATTAAAGGTAAGAAAAAATCTAATCTGAGGTTACACTGTAATAATCATAAAAAAAACCCTCGAACTAAAACATATTTGGCTGTTTAGAGGCAGATAATCCATTCTTAGTCCAGTGCACAAATTTGATTTACAGTGCATTTCAAAATATTTATCTTTTTTTAGGGTTTCCATCACTGCCTAAGCCAATAACCTGCTGTGTTTGAAAATGTCTGGGCAGTAATTGTCATTGTTTGCAAAGCTATTTTGGAAAATAGTGAGCGTCGTGGCATTTTGTAAAGTAAAGGAATGCAATTACCAACATTGTATACATAATCCAAGTGACCTTCTGGCTTCAGAAGCTCAAACCCATAGAAAAAAAGTTTAACAACAGCAAAATGTTTGTTTAATTTTTCTTCTGTAGTTGGTCAGTGGTAGGTGGCTTATGTTATAGCCAATTTGGCATAAAGACCATTAGTTTAACAATTCCTTATAAGTACATAACAATGTTGAAATAAACATACAAGGAGGAGTATGATTTCTCTTGATGGATATTCTGACCCATTTTCATAAGTACTTGAGAAAGGACTGCAGATATCTGGGCGATAGCTGGCTGCTCCTGTGATGCATCCATAATGAGACAACACTTTTTTTTTAAGGTAGCAGAAAGGTTTATTTACTTTAGTTGTAGTCTGAAAACTTATTAAAGTTTACAAAAAAAAGGAGGATTTTAAAGTCTGGATCATATATACAATTTACTAGTTAGTGAACATATAGAGGGCTGAGATTTCATGGATACTTTGAGTTACTGGCAGGCTGAGACATAGGTACTGGGACTAGGGATGCTGCTGCACCACTGGCTTGAAGTGGTTTCCGTTATATACAAGATTTACAGTTTGGTTCAATGGCTCTCAGCACCCTCACTATACAAATTGTTCCAACATTCTTTGGCTGATATCAAACTAAGTATTTTTTTCTTGTGCTCTTCCCCTTTCACTTAAGATATTTCTGTACATACTGCATTGTTATATCCTGCATATAATTTTCTGGGGAAAAAGATTAAAAGGTTTTGGAGTGATATCACCATGGCATAATGAATACGTTACAACAGCTTAGTGACAGCATGAAAATAGCTAATGTGCTCAGCACTCCCTTACCAGCTTATTTTGCTCTTCTCTAGCTCTGTTCTTCAGTGTATCTTGGAACACTTTGCAAACATGAATGTACACCCTCAAAAGTTATCTGAATGTTATATCCATTTTCCAAATAGGCAAACTCAGGCACCAGAAAGTTAGTGACAGATCCAGTGATAAGGCAGGAATCCTGACTGTGTTACCTTACTCTGCCTACTAAACAACAGTTCCTTCATGCAGTAGGGTTTTTGGAAGGGCAACATAAGAATTATTTTATATTACAAGTTACTTGTCACATCCTTTTTGAAAATTAACCACTAGAAGTCATGTAAACCATAAAACTCATGGAATAAAGTGCTCATGGGTTACTATTTTAACCTCCCTGGATGCAAATATCAGCATTTGCGTGTCATGTCATTTATTTTTTCTCCCCAGGCTGATAATACTCACATTTCTAGCCTGCATTCAATATATATTATAGGTAGAGCTGGTAGCATTGCCTATGAGGCTATGTCTATACTACAGATCTTACAGCAACACAAGTTGTACCACTGCAGCTGTGCCACTGTAAGGTCTCTCGTATAGCTGCTCTGTGCCAGTGAGAGAGAGCTCTCCCATCAACATAATTAAACCACCCCCAACAAATGGCAGTAACTGTGTTGGTGGGAGAGTATCATAAAGTATATAGTATATGAGACCCTATCTTTGTACCTTATTCTTTAGCTCATTGATAGCCTCCCCATGATCAAAGAACGGTTTGACTTCTACTATGCTGAATTTGCTTTATAGTATTTTGCTACTTTTCATATTGTTCTTTTAAAAGCAGTAGTGGAAGATGAGATATCAGCTTCTTCTTGAGTCAGGGAAAGCTCATGCTAGAGAAGCAAACTCAATACTCTGATCTGATCAGTGTGATTTTGCTATGGCCATATCTGAAACCATCACTCAGTGTACATATTAATCCAAACTCCATCCTGTGGTAGTAATTCTCTCAGTATTTCTGTCATTTGGTGGTGATGGTGCTGAATCAGGAAGACGATCTGTGATAAGATGAATCTAAGCTTGCATAAGTAGGATACTAGGTCTATAATGAGCTGTTTGGCAAATTAGAACCATGACAACAATAAAAAAGGTGCAAAATGGAGGCTGCTTTCTGTTTCCAGTTACTGCGTTATCTCTGCTTTACTCCTCCTAGTTACCCTAGTGTTTTCATAGCTGTCAGCCGTTACTATTTAGGATTGGGAGGATAAATGTGAAATTTAACTAATTATAAATCTCTTGTTTCAAGTTGTGTTATAACCCTCTGAATAGAGACCAACAGCAGTCAGAGACTTTTTAAAGCAATGTTCTCTTTTAACTATTTGGCTTTACAGTTTATTTAACAAAAATGTAGACAATTTTGAGGTTGTGGTGGCAGAGGTTAAACTTCCTTTGCAAAAACAAAGTGTTTAAAATTCAGTGAATGTTGACATGGAAACCCACCTGACTCTGTGTTTAGTATCTTGGGGGAAAAATAAAACCTCAAATGAACAATTGTTGTTGGAGAAGGGAGTGCTTGCAAACAGCAGGACCCTGAAGCAGCAGGTAATGCTTGGCCTAGGAAGTCAGTGGCTTGGCTTATTTACTAAACTGGCTGGATCAGCAGGCTACACATAGAAATGAGTCAAGAGGGAGAAAAATAAAAAATGCAAACAATATAAAAGATGAGGTTTGGCTTGATTTAAATTTTCCACCTCAAGGATGGTAGAAAAAAAAGTATGGTTCTGGTGGATAATTCTTGATGACAATGCTTTGGTAGAAACCTGACAGAAAAGGATACTATTTAGGAATATTTTTAATAGCAGCTGTGTGGGCTCATTTGTTGCCCAGAGCCATGAAAGCTCTGAATGTTAGACAAGGGGAAATGTTTCCACCGTCTTATCATGAAGAAAGCCTTTACCTTGCAAAGTAAGATCTGTCTGAATAAGGAATACACTGCCTTTCTATTTCTGGCTTGCAGCTGTGTGAGAGATAATGGGATATAATGCAAAACACTTTAGGTCAGGGGTTCTCAAAGGGGTTGGGACTCCTCAGGGGGTCACAAGGTTATTACATGGGGAGGTCATGAGCTGTCAGCTACCACCTCAAACCCTGCTTTGCTTCCAGCATTTATAATGTGGTTAAACATATAAAAAGTGTTTTTAATTTATAAGGGGGGTTGCAGTCAGAGGCTTGCTATGTGAAAGGGGTCACCAGGACAAAAGTTTGAGAACCACTGCTTTAGGTGAAGGGTGGGGGTAGCAGTATTCTATTACAGGTATGAAGGAGTGTAAAAAAACCTTCACCCAAAGGACATTTCTTGGATGTGTTTCTCTTCTGGGTACATAGGCTCTGAGTTTCTAATCTGCTGGGGGGTGCTCCGCCCAGGCCCCATCCCCACTGCACCCCTTCCTCCAAGCCCCCAGCCCCACCCTGCTTCTTCCCACCCTCACTCCGCCTCTTCTCCACCCAGTTCCTCCCCCTGAGCCATTGCACCATCTCTTCATGCTCCCCCTCCAGTGCCTCCTGATGATGTGAAAAAGCTGATCCATGGCAGGCAGGAGGTGCAGGGAGGGAGGGGGGAGGCGCTGACCGGTAGGGCCTGCTGATGGGCAGGAGATGCTATGGGGAGGCTGCCAGTGGGTGCTCAGCACCTGCCATTTTTTTTCCATTGGTTCTCCAGTGGGAGTAGTCTCAATTGATGGCAATAGTCCATTTTTCATTGCTACTTCACTTTGAACCGATTGGAACTCATTGGATTCTCGTGGAGGTGTACAGAGTGGTACATCACTATGCTATATATCTTGGAATTTGGATATCTAGAAGTAATATATCTGTCATGTCTTTCAGACGTGTAGAACAGAGTGGTTCTTTATATAATACACAGATGGCTTTGTTGCTATTGCCCTCATAGGAGAAGTGTCCATTTAAGTATTTGTGAAAATACAGTCATCCAAATTTTCAGCTAGCTACCTGCCTTTTTAAATATGTTTCCTTTCTACGCCTTTAGAAGGAAGACAGCCCAATATCAAACATGCACATAAATTTGGAACAGAGGGAGAGAAGGCAAGGGTGGGAAACCAGTACAGCCTCTCTAACCAGGTGTTGGCCTCCATGCTATCAAGTGACACCTGCTGATAAAACAGTCCTATGACTGTGAGCAATTACAAAAGCATGTGCTGTAGTTAAAATAAGACATGACAAAAACTGTCTCTCTTAAGTAATAAACATTTACATTTGAGTTTGATAACCCAGAGGAACTAATTATCTCACCTGTACTGGTAACAGAAGAATTCAGACACTCATATTAACTTTGTTTCCAGTCAGTTCCCGGGTTACTATGTATTAAGCATATCTGATGTTGACACAGAGATCAAGTTTTAAATACACCTGTACCTGTAGACTCTTCAGCAGTGTGCAGCATAGAAACAAGTCCAATTGCTATTCATAAAGTAGCATTCCGTACCTCTGGATGAGTTTACAGTGGGTCCAGGAAAACATTGTAAATAAAGGCTGTAAGAAATTCCATAAAATGCAGTTCTTACAATTTGACATAAAAATACCATTTCTAGAAAAATCACCCAAACTTGAAAATGTAGCATATCAACATACAGGCTTACTCCATGATTATACACTGGCATTATATAGAGGGACAGTCCCGATATTTGGGACCTTTTCTTATATTCTCAAACTGGGGGGTCAGGACCCCTCAGGGAGTCATGAGGTTTACATGGAGGAGGCGGTTGTGAGCTGTCAGCGTCCACTCCAAACCCTGCTTTGCCTCCAGCATTTATAATGTTATTAAATATATAAAAAGGTGTGTTTAATTTATAAGGGGGGTTGCAGTCAGAGGCTTGATATGTGAAAGGGGTCACTAGTACAAAAGTTTGAGACCCCTTGTAGTAGAGAATGAGGATCTCTGTACTGAATGCTTTGTTACTGGCTATCAGGCCTAGACTTAGGGGCAATTCAAAACAACTGGCTACGTGAGGCAAGGAAAGGGGCAAACACAAATGTGGGCTTCTCTGTCTTACAAAACAGTGAATACCTTTATATGTGAATAACTTCCTGCTCTAAGGTGACTGCCATTTTGCAGAGCTTTTGTGGGGGAAACTTCTCCCAGCCAGACTGAGTTAGCTCTACAGCTCTGAGATCAGTCACTACATGGCCAGATCTGCTCTGGCTGTTAGTCCAGGGCTGCTGCCTGCTCTAAGTGTGTCTGAGTGCTGGGGTGGGAGACTAACATTTGGATTTCAGTATAGTTTTTGTAATTTGCACATGAGCCCTGCACCCCTTTGTGGTGAGGGGAAATTCTGGCACCAGAAGCAGCCTGACTCCTGCAAGAGGAGGATGACACCTGCCAGCAATGGTCGTCAGCCCTCTGCAGTGACTGAGGAGTCCAGAACCATCTCTGAACCAGAAGATCCGTGGTGGAGTTGTGAGTCACTATCTTTAGTTATCTAGTCAGGGAAATTGTTTGGGAGACCCTTACTCACTGAATTGTGCCCTCAAGCCAGGGGGTAAGGGTTTGAGGATTTTGTTACCTGCTGCCTATTAAATCTGTGGATGAAGGGATTTACCACCTTATCCCACTTGTGAATCTCTTGGGTGTACTGAACCCAGTCAGCCACTTTGCTTAACCACTGTACAGATAATATTGTGGTCACAGGTCATCAAGGGCTCCTACAAAGTACGTGTACCAACAGGACACTCCTTTGATGTGTGTGCATCAATCAGATCACGTGACTGGGGAAATTCATAGGTATTATCAGTAAGGCTTAGATTTCATCATGAGTATTTTTAGTAAAAGTCATGCACAGGTAATGGGCAATAAAAAAAAATTAATGGCCCATGACCTGTCCATGACTTTTACTTTAAACACCTATGACTAAATATTAGCGGCCCCAGGGCGCTGCTGAGTGTTGCTGTGTGGGGGGGCGGGAGGGTGCGTCAGCGTGTGTTGTGGGGGGAGGGGCAGGGAGCTGCTGCAGTGTGGGGGGGCAAAAGGGGGGGCCGGGGAGCTGCTGCAGCGTTTGTGTGGGGGGAGGGGGGCCGGGAAGCTGCTGCAGCGTGTGGGGGGGTAGGGGCCCAGAGCGCAGCTGCAGTGTATGTGTGTGGGGAGGCCCCGGGACACCGCTGCAATGGGTGTGGGGGACCCAGGGGGCAGCTGCAGTGTGTGTGTGTGTTTGTGGGAGGGCCTGGAGCGCCGCTGCAGTGTGGGGCCTGGGTCAGTTCCACCAGCTCCTGCTTGGGCGGTCCCTGGGGCCAGCCACACATTGGCTGCTGCTGGGGCGGTCTCCTGGGGTCAGCTGCCTGGAGCTACCAGGCAGTGACTGGTGTGGCTGCCCCGGGGGCAGCTCCAGCTGTAGCTAATGCAGCTGGCTGCGGGGCCACCCGAGTGGCTGGCTGGGCGCTGGCAGCTCCAGCGGCTGCTGGTGTGGCTGGGAATTTCATGGAGGTCACGGAAAATCACGGAATCCATCACTTCTGCGATCTCTGACCAATTCGAAGCCTTAATTATCAGCATGGGCACTGGCGACCCTGAGAATAGTGTATTACCCTGTTAAGTTATATGTATCTCCTGTTTAACATAATTACTGTTCTAAATATATTGTATGTATTTGTGTTATTTCTTGGACGTGTCCAGCTACAGTATCTGGCCAGTAAGTGGGGATTATCCTATGATTAGGATTTTCCTACCCTGCTGCCCTGGTGACCCTGTCAGGAAGGTGCAAGGGTGTGGAGGCACCTCCAAACAAATTCATAGGGGAAGAAAAAGAAGTTACACCCTGCTTGAGTGGTTGGCGGGATCCAGAAGAGCCTAGGCCTGTCCATCAAAACTCATAAGGAGATTGGTGCTAAAGGAGGTAACTAGGTGGATGGGGGAACTACGCTATGTTTGCTTTGCATGTTAATAATGACCCTACCTACAAATGTAACATGGCAATAATGTGTACATTCTACTATTAATTACTTGGATATTGTTTTTCATCTTCAAAAATGCTGTACTAATATTAACCAAAGTAATTAAAACTTCCTGCCTTAGATGCACCCTGGAGCATTGGTAGTCTGGTCATATTGAGAGCACCTTAAAACACTGAGATTGATCTGGGTTCTTCTTTTTCAAGTAACACAGCCTACTAAACGTTGTCTATCAATTTCCATTCTACCCTATGGATGGAATTCTACCTTTGCATACCATGGGAGCTAGTCTCATAATCAGGTCCTACACATTTTAAGCAATACAAAAGTGTGTGCCTTCAGATTTAGTTTCTCTAGAACAGTTGTGATGCCAGATTGTTAATTGACTGGAAAGTGGTGATTATTAAATCTGGCTTGTCCTGTTTTATTTAGCAAATTACATAGCAGCTTTTTAAGAACTTCTTTTCAAATAAATGCAAATGTCATGTTAATATGAACACCTGATGTATCACACATTTTAATTTTTTGCTGATTCTGCTGACAATTCAGTACAAAAATAGATAAGAATGCAGTGATGCTGACAGATAGGTATCACACAGTGTTAATACTCTTAGTTTCGCTGTGAACTACACTGTTCTAAAGAAAATGAAATTGTGTCAGAATTCAGCACACTTTTCTATGACAATGCTGTCTTCAGTTCTGCAGTACTCCATATCATGTATATGAATACAAGGGTCTTTAGAAGAGATGTGGCAGATTCAAAGGGACCATTTAGAATAAAATATTTTACAGTTTTAAAAAATGTAATTATCTGGAACATCAGTAATATTTTAAGATAATTAAAAATGAAAGATTTGAAATGCAAGTTTAATTGCATCATTTGTGGAGTGTTTGTTTATTTATTTATTTATTTGCATTTTACTCTTTACAGACAATGAAACTAAACTATTTACTTTTAGTTTCATTTTATAATAGAAATAGACCTAAACATAAACATGAGTCACAAATATCCCCCAAATTGAATTGGGGCCAGAACCCAGATCCAGACCTGAAGTTTATACCCACAAAGTTTGCTCAAAATCTGGATCCAGATTCCATTACAAATTTTGTGACTTTGCAATTGTCAGTGTATAGTCAATTTCACCTTCTAGTTCTTGCATTGGCAAAATGATGCTACCTTTGGGCTGACAAGAATGCTAACAAAAATGTTTTAAATACAACATTTGTTTTAATTGTAGTTTCACCTCCCTCCCCCACAACAACAACAAACGCACGCCTCCTTTCTCTTCACACTAGGCTTTGTAAAATAAAATAAAGTTAAACTTACATTTATGGGCCAAAGCTAAGTAGACAGTGACATTGTCACAAAAAGTTGGGCCCAGATTTTCCTTCTGATAGGTAGTCATAACTTTCATTGACATCAAAGGGAGCTGCAACTATTTATGGCCTGCATTTAGGAAAGTATTTAAGCATGTGCTTAAGCCAACTTTGAAGTCAATGAAACTAAGGCAGGCCTAGTCTACACTATTGGGGTAAGTCGGCCCAAGTTACACAAGTCCAGCTATGTGAATAACGTAGCTGGAGTCGATGTAGCTTAGATCGACTTACTGCGGTGTCTACATCAGAATGGGTTGACGGGAGAAACTTTCCTGTCAACTTACCTTATGCTTCTCATTCCTGTGTAGTACTGAAGTCGATGGGAGACCCACTAAATCGATCCCTGGTGCATCGATTGCCACAGTGTCGATCCCCAGGATGTAGACATACCCTTAGTTTAGAACATACTTTCCTAATCGGGTGACCGGATGTCCTGATTTTATAGGGACAGTCCTGATTTTTGGGTCTTTTTCTTATATAGGCTCCTATTACCCCCCCCCCACCCCCGTCTCGATTTTTCACACTTGCTGTCTGGTCATCCTATTTCCTGAATAGCATGCTTTTGTAAGTGGGGTCTATGAGAGGGCAGAATTCATATTATTTGGTATATTTGTGAACCATAGAATGATGGAATGTAGTTTCTCATGGACTATGAGTGAGTCCTATTAGAGCTAATGGATGATATGCAAGAAGTCCTCTGTGTACAGATGGGAGAACAGACTTCAGTGTTCATGGGCCCTGTGCTCACACTGACGTACCCTAACACTTATGGAATAGAGACATTCATATACCTCATATGCGGCTCTCATGAAAATCACTAGGAATTGTGTATGCATATCTAACAGCAGGGCTACACCTGTTGTATTTTATTTTATTTAACTCTTATCAGTTAATCATAACATCTAGAGATGAAAACAATCTACTAGTTCATACAGTTTATCACCCTTATAGGGCATGATTGTTTTATAATGTCCATTTACCAGAGTCACGAGCAGTCTAGTTTTAAAATGTGCAAACCAATGGGCTCTCACCACCTCATTTGGGAAATTATTCCACAGCCTAATAAATATCTCTATTGATAGATAGACTGAGGGCTTCAGGAAGAATGAGACAATGCTCAGCTTTAATTTTCCCTGAACTGCATTGTAATGTTTTAGTTAGCCTCCTGTTTGTTTTGCTGAGTAATTCCTACCCCTTCTTGATGGAATGTGCAGACTTAACCTTTAAACTTCACATTTAGTTTTTCTACAATCATGGATCTGAGACATCTGTAAAATAAGCTTGCTTCCAAAATGTCCAGCCCATGAATGTGGGGGATTTGGAGGAGAAGATACTTGGTTTCTTCCTGTTGATTGGCTTCGGGAGATTGTGTTACACCAGGCTGCTGCTTGGAGTGCAGTGAAATGCTGCCCAGACTCCTGTTGCTCGAAGAGTTGGAGATCTTGGTTTCAAGCAAGCATCCATAAATCTGGGAGAGCAGGAAGGTTGCTTGCTTGCAACTAGGATCTGCCAGCCTTCAAGTGACAAGAGAGCATTCTCCACAAGTAGCCACCAGTTTCCTCCTTCTCCTATGAATGCTGTGGGGGGAGGTGGGAAAGGGCTTCAAGTCTTCTTGCCTGGCTTATGTGGGTGCTCCTTGTACAGCTGAGACCATGACTCATTCTCTTTTTGCAAGAGGGTTACCTCCTCATTTTGCTGAGTATGCCCCTGCTAACTGCTTCAGGGGAATAGTCAGATATTGACTTCTGTTAATTTTGCTTTCATTTTTTTTTTTTAATTTCAAGAAAAAGTAAGTAGGAACACGCAGGGTGCAATAGGTACAACATTAAAACTGACATGAATATCAATAGTTCTGCAGTATTTAGAGACTGTTATATCCTTTCTTAGCCAAGCTGTACTGTACATATTTAGATCTTCTTATCTTCTATGAAAAGCTGAGTCCTCTTACTGCCCACCTATTTTGTTGCACTTTACTCCCTGTCGTATGTCAGTATTTTTCTGGTATCAGAGTACCCAACATAGACACAGTATTCCAGTGCAGTCAAACCAGAGGCATACTTCCTAGTCCTTATTGTGCTGTTTCTAGTCATCACAGCCCAAAACTATATTGACTTTTTATAGGTGTCATATTGCAAACTCATTTCTAATTTGCTTTACTCCATACCCGCTAACTTTATTTCAACATTAATAGTTTGCCTTCTTTCTTCCTCCCACTGACTATTTAATGCTTTGGGTTATTTTTCACCAGATGTATTAGCTTCCATTTGTCCAAACTGAATCTCATTTTGTTATTTTCTGCCCATATTTTTTTCTCTCTGTGAACCTTTATTTTTCTGTCTTCACTAGTATTGGCATCACTTTCAAATTTCACCAGTGTTCTGCTTATGCCTTTATAGGTCGTTAATGAAGATACTAAATAAGATGGACCTACCACAGATCCCTGTGTAAACCATGAGGCACCAAACTTAGCAGTCTGGCATTGATCCCAATCCTTTGTTTGTAGTCCTTCAGCTGTTTTTCAGTTCATGCAACAGTGTTCCTATCCAAGCCAGTTGGAAATAATTTTGAGATAAAGCTTTCACAAGACACTGTATCCAATGCTTTACTAGAATTCCAATCTATT
Source organism: Chelonoidis abingdonii (assembly GCF_003597395.2). Lineage (NCBI taxonomy): Eukaryota > Metazoa > Chordata > Testudines > Testudinidae > Chelonoidis > Chelonoidis abingdonii. The sequence continues at coordinate 42,711,078 of NC_133774.1, read as the reverse complement.
TCATCTACTCCTTTCCCTTCAGCAACAAATTTTTGTAATTTTATTAAAAAATCCAAAAAATACAAAAAAGCAGTCCAATTTACATGAAAAGACCTGTTCTTTATAAAACCACATTGCAGGTGGGCAGATGATAATGCACGCATCTTTAATGCCCATCACCATAGGCACCAACTCTGTGGGTGCTCTGGGGATGGAGCACCCATGGGGAAAAATTAGTGGGTGCTCTGCACCCACCGGCAGCTGGGCTCCCCTGCTCCCTCCACCCCACCCCACCCCACCTCACCTCCACTCTGCCTCCATCTCCTTCCTTGAGTGTGCCGTGTCCGTGATCCTCCACCTACCTCCCAGCGCTTGCAGCGCAGCAGAACATGGCACGCTCAGGGGAGGAGGCGAGGCTGAGGCAGGGATTTGGGGAAGGAGTTGGAATAGGGGCAGGGAAGGGGTGGAGTTGGGGCGGGGACTTTGGGGAAGAGGTTGGAATGGGGGTGGGGCAGGGATGGAGTCGGAGCAGGGCTGGGGGGCAGGGCAGGGTTGAGTACCCGGTGTGAGCAGAAGTCGGTGCCTATGCTTATCACATGACATTTGACTAGTAAGTAACGATAATTCTGGAAATTTTGATTTTAGATTGAAGTAAGATGTAAAGGATGAAATATGGCAGGCCTATTGTTTCTTAGTTTATGGTTTATTGGTACTGCTTTGCTCTTCTGGAATTCCCCAGATTTCCATGACTTTTCACAAAGAATAACCACTTACAGGTTTGTTGTTGTTATGATATCACCTAGGCTGAAACTCAGAGCAGGGTCTTGTTGTGCTAGGCACTGTACAAATGCATTCTAACAGACAGTCCTTTCCCTGAAGAACTTACTGTCTAAATAGACAAAGCAGACTGAGAGTCTGAGGGAAGGTAGGGTAAGAGTAGGTAGGGAAACAAACAGAGAAGTGAAGTGACATGTCCAGGTCAGCAGCAGAGCTAAGAATAGAATTCTGGTCTTTTGACTTCCTGGATGATTAGATTGCAATGCCTTGCCTGACCCATAAACAAAAATAAAATGGATTTATAAAGAGTAGATCTTTGCATGCAAATTGTACTGCTTTGTTTTTGTTTTTTTTTAAATAGAATTACAAAATATGCATCTGAAGGGAAAGCAGAGGATGAAACAGATTGGGATTCTAGCAAAGCATTGGATACAGGATATATTGGTGTCATGCTATTCATTTTGGAAGAAGGATGCTAAGTTACATGAGCTGAGGATCTGACTGTAAATTCATTTGCTAGTTCCCTAAATATCCAACTGGAATGGCTGATTTCAAAATGATAAACTCGTATGCTTTTCCAAGTATTTAATAGCTACTTTTACACGGTCTTCCTCACTTAACTTATGTATAATCTTATGTTCTTCAGTCTTATTTAAGGGACGGGATGATGTTTTTGCAAACTATTAACACATCTCTTTTTAGTGTGCAGAGCTTTTTCTATCATTGTCAATGGTATTGTGAAGATTTGTGTGAATGTGAAATACTGTATATCATGGTGAAACGTATTGCTACTGGAAGCTGGAATCATGCAGGCCACAAGTGTGCTCATTTAGTCTTCTGTTCGGTAATTGATGCTGTTTCTTTCATAGCAGCGATGACATTTACTGCAGCCAATGGAAGAGAAGCTGGCATTTGTTTCCTGTGCATTAATCACTTATGGAATTGTAGACCTCAGGGGTCTGTCCATCAAAGTAGGCCACATGAGCTACATTTTTGAATTCCTGATTACACTCAGTGCACAGTAAACTGAAAGAGTTTGAAAGAGGCAAGAATGCCTTTCTATCACCTAGGAAAAGTATTCTGCTAATAGCATGCTTTGGACAAGAACTAAACAGATCGTTTTAAACAGTTTTTTAAATGTACCTGCAGATTTCAATTGCTATCTATTCAAGTCCAGATCCTCAAAGGTTTTTAGGCAACTAACCACCATAGATCTGAGATGTCTAAATACCTTTGAGGATCTGGGCCTCAGTCTGTTGACTTTTCAACAAATTTATTGTTGGGTCAACACTTGAACTGTTACATTGCAAAACCAAACTAACGTACAGCCTATACAATATGTTTATACACCGTTGTTCATATGTGCTCAATCTTGCCTGTGTGAAATAGGCCTAAATAATTTTGCATAGTTTTTTCTTTACACAAAACAACAGAAAAAATGCTTTTGGTTTTCAAATGAAAGAATCAATTAATTGTCTTTTTTATTTTTTATTTTTAATGCAAAGAGGTTTATTTGGTTGCATTGTTTGGTTTCGCTTTTGTGATTAACGTGCATAAGTCTTGTCAGACCTCAACCTTCTGGAAGTTGTAAAAAGGGAGCACAGTAAAATCCTGCAAGCATAAGCAAAATCTAGCTAGGATGCTTTACAGACTAAAAAGGAAGTTTTGTAAAAGGAGATACAAACTTGTGGTTACTGTGCACTACAACCAGAAACTTTTTTAGACTGACTCAAGCGTTTTTGAGTCTAGGAAATTGACCACAATTAGGATAACAGGAAAGATGAACTGAGCACAGGTGCACAGTTCATAAGATCAAGACAACTGCAAATACCGTACTAGAACATTTGGCCACCTTAATTGGTTGACCTGTTTTGAAACATGGCCAGCACTGTAAAAAAAAAGGTGCAAAGATGCAGGTGTGTGTGTTGACCTAAAAGAGATCACTCTTTGTCAGACTCACATACATCCCCTGAACCAAAGGGGACTTGCACTTCACGACTATCTGTACCTGGCCAGTGCGGAAAGCGGTCGACTGAAGGTAAGGTATTCTTGGGGAAAATGCAGGGTAAAGTTTCGGAGTAAAGAAGTCTGAGTGTGCTCGAGCTGGTAAATCTTAAGTCTGTATTAATAGAATAGCTTAATTGTACTAAAAATGTTTAGAAATAGTAATAAGTTGTTTAGAAATAGCAGTAATAAATAGTTAATAACTGTATATTATCTTGTGCCTTGCTGGGAATGGGCACAGCGCTGGCGAAGTTAGTAGTTTGTAAACAATAATAGCTTTGCATGTTGCTGTGCCTGTCCTCAGTATAATTGCCATCCTGTGTTTAATAATAGTCAGTAGAGGTTTATAAGTTGTTAAATAGGTTTATAGATAGTTAAAATTAGTAGAGTATAGTTAATCGATGTATCAGTATTGCAAATGAATTTGTGTTTATTGGGGATGGTTACAGTACATGTGAAGTTGGTAGGTAATAAGTAATGTCAGCATTGTGTGTGTTTGTGACTGTCTTCAGTATAAATTGCTTTTACTATATGTACTTATAGAAGTAAATACTTAATGCATAATATTACAGGTACTTGTGCTTGTCTTCAGTATAACTTGTCATTTATATTAATCCTCACTCAGTGCTGGTCTTTAATTCTGTTTTTTCCTATTTTGTCTGTGTTGCCTTTATAATCGTAAATCATTAAAAGCCTTCCTTGAGGAATAATTAGTTGTTTTAGTTTCTCTTCTGCGGACACTACTCAACCTCATTATATCTGTGTTGGGTGGTGAGAAGTAGCGATCAACCAGAGCCCTATTAGGGTCCTGACGTGCCTCCTTCTTGCATTTTTTCCACAGCTTTCTAAAAGAAACAAAACTCCTATGATTTTCCTAGGATAGATATGAACAAGTATGATGCTCTCAAACATCTGATACATAGTGGCCAGTTCGATGCCATATGCCAGAGTTGCCCAACTACTGAATAATTTCTCTGAGCAATGAAGAAAATATTCCTAAACTGTAAATATATTATCTCAGAGGCCTTGCATAAGACATTGAAGATTTAACGCCTCAATACTTTTATGTGAGATGGACATCACTGAGATTGCCAAAAAGTCTTCAGCAAAACCAGAGAGGGCAGAGTTAACATTCCTGATATTTCTAATTACACATTAAGTATGTGAAAAACAGAATAAACCTAACTTTTCAAAAATCCTTTGCAGTTCACCTTTAATACGCAGTGCTCATGAGTCTGGCACTCTTTTGGTGGCTGTGGCTGCAATTAAAAAAGAAAAATAAATGAGAGCTAGAAATATGAAGCAATATCTGCTAAACTTGTAAAAAGAGATTTAGACAAAACATGAAAAACTAATTTTAAATTCCACTTTTCAACAACACTGTGGAATTGGAGCCCTCTGTCTGGAAAGCACTCTTAAAATGAGAAGTACAGAGATATTACCCAAGTTTGTTGGTTTTTTCTTGACTAATAAGACTGAGTGTTGACACCTGCATGCTCAAGAAGCTGATGTTTAAACCTTTCTGGTATTCAGATGTAGTGAGCTTATGGATACAGTGAGTGGAGGTTGAGAATGGGTTAATATTCAGAGGTGTGCTAATGCTCAGGTACTGTGGAGCCATGTCTCTATTTCAAAGCGTTCCCTCTCCCTGCACAGAATTGAAAGGATTTGGCAATGGAACAATGCTTTAAGGCAAACCACCCTGAGAGTGCTTTGAAATACACTAATTTTTAAATGATTCTTGGGCTATGTCTACACTACCACTTAAGTCAGTATGAACTTATGTATTGGGGGTAGCCATGTTAGCCACAAAAACAAGAAGGAGTCCGGTGGCACTCTAACAGATTTATTTGGGCATAAGCTTTCGTGGGTAAAAAACCCACTTCTTCAGATGCATGGAGTGAAAATTACAGATATAGGCATAAATATACTGACATGAAGAGAAGGGAGTTACTTCGCAAGTGGAGAGCCAGTGTTGATAGGGTCAATTCGATCAGGGTGGATGTAGTGCACTCCCAATAATTGATGAGGAGGTGTCAATTCCAGGAGAGGCAAAGCTGCTTTTGTAGTGAGACAACCACTCCCAGTCCCTTTTCAAGCTCTAATGGTATTAAATTTGCAAATGAATTTTAGTTCTGCAGTTTCTCTTTGAAGTCTTTGTCTAAACTTTTTTTGTGGTTACTTTTAAATCTGTTATAGAATGTCCAGGAAGATTGAAGTGTTCTCCTACTGGCTTATGTATTTTACCATTCCTGATGTCTGATTTGTGTTCATTTATTCTTTTATGTAGCGACTGTCCGGTTTGGCTAATGTACATGGCAGAGGGGCATTGCTGTCACATATATAACATTAGTAGATGTGCAGGTGAATGATGATGTGGTTGATGTGATTGGTGTCACTAGAGCAGATATGGGGACAGAGTAGGCAACGAGGTTTGTTACGGTGATTGGTTCCTGGGTTAGTGTTTCTGTGGTGTGGTGTGCAGTTGCTGGTGAATATTTGCTTCAGGTTGGGGAGGTTGTCTGTAGGCGAAGACTAGCCTGCCTCCCAAGGTCTGTGAGCGTGAGGGATCATTTTCCAGGATACACTGTAGATGTTTGATGTGCTGGAGAGGTTTTAGCTGGGGGTTGTATGTGATGGCCAGTGGTTTTCTATTTTCCTTGTTAGGCCTGTCCTATTGTAGATTGACAGAGCGAGACAGGTACCCAGAAGTCACCTGTTTCCTCACTTCCCCAGGTGCATATTGTAGTTTTAAGAATGCTTGATAAAGTTCTTTTAGGTGTTTGTTTCTGTCTGATTGGATTGGAGCAAATTTGGTTATATCTTAGGGCTTGGCTGTAGACAATGGATCGTGTGATGTGTCCTGGATGGAAGCTGGAGGCATGTAGGTAAGTATAGCGGTCAGTAGGTTTCTGGTATAGGGTGGTGGTTATGTGACCATCACTTATTTGCACTGTAGTGTCCAAGAAGTGGATCTCTTGTGTGGACTGGTCCAGGCTGAGGTTGATGGTGGGGTGGAGATTGTTGAAATCCAGGTGGACTCTTCAAGGGCCTCCTGCCTGTGGGTCCATATGATGAAGATGTCATCAATGTAGCGCAAGTAGAGGAGGGTCACTAGGGAATGAGAGCTGAGGAAGTGTTGTTCTAAGTCAGCCATAAAAATGTTGGCATACTGTGGGGCCACTAACTTGAAGGTTGTCCCGAGATCTGAAATGATTGTGGGTGAGGACAAAGTCACAAAGCTCAGCCACCAGGTGTGCCGTGGACTCATCAGGGATACTGTTCTTGACAGCTTGTAGTCCATCCTCATGTGGAATATTGGTGTAAAGAGCTTCTACATCCATGACGGCCAGGATGGTGTTTTCAGAAAGATCACCAATGCATTGTAGTTTCCTCACGAAGTCGGTGATGTCTTGAAGATAGCTAGAAGTGCTGGTAGCATAGCGTCTGAAGAGAGAGTCCAAATAGCCAGATAATCCTGCTGTAAGAATGCTGATGCCTGAGATGATGGGGTGTCCAGGGTTTCCAGGTTTATGGATCTTGGGTAGCAGGTAGAATAGAATACCCCTGGTTGGGGCTGTGACGGTATGTCCATGTAAATTTGTTCCCATAGCAAGGGAGTTTCTTGAGCAGATGGCGTAGTTTCTTTTAGTACTCCTCAGTGGGCTCAGAGGATAGTGACCTGTAGAATGTGGTGTTGGAGAGTTGCCTGGCAGCCTCCTGTTCATAATCCAACCTGTTCATTATGACTACAGCTCCTCCTTTGTCAGCCCCTTTGATTATAATGTCAGAGTTGTTTCTGAGGCTGTGGATGGCATTGCCCCATAACCTCAGCCATTCAGAATGCTAGTGATGCTGTTTGTTCACAATTTCAGCCTGTACACGTCTGCAGAAGCACTCTATGTAGAAGTCCAGTCTGTCATTTTGACCATCAGGGGTCGTCCATGCAGAATTCTTCTACTTGTAGTGCTGGTAGGAGAGTTCCTGTGGGTCACTGCACTGTTCAGTGGTGTGTTGAAAATATTCCTTGAGTCAGAGATGATGAAAGTAGGTTTCCAGATCACCGCAGAACTGTATCATGTTGGTGGGGGTGGCAAGGCAGAAAGAGTCCCCGAGATAGGACAGACTCTCTTCTTCAAAGAGAAATTGCAGAACTAAAATTCATTTGCAGATTTAACACCATTAATTTGGGCTTGAATAGGGACTGGGAGTGGCTGTCTCACTACAAAAGCAGCTTTGCCTCTCCTGGAATTGACACCACCTCATCAGTTATTAGGAGTGAACTACATCCGCCCTGATCGAATTGGCCCTGTCAACACTGGTTCTCCACTTGTGGAGTAACTCCCTTCTCTTCACGTGTCCATATATAATGCCTTCATCTGTAATTTTCACTCCATGCATCTGAAGAAGTGGGTTTTTTATGCCCAAATAAATCTGTTAGTCTTTAAGGTGCCACGGGCCTTCTTGTGGTTTTTGTGGATTAATGAATGATGATGCTCAAAATGTGCTCTGAAAGCTAGATGGACCTGAACTTTGGAATTGAAATTTTCAACCTGTACCTTTACACAAAACAGTTCATTTCAGAGCAGAAGGCAGTGGGAGGGAAGGCGGAATACTTCTGGAAACTTTGCATGATTTATAATGTGCAGGGTCAAGGTGTTGTAGCTTTTGAACCCTGCAGCAAGAGAATGATTACAGTGCCCCATGTGGGATTAGAGATAGCAGAGTTTTCACCTGTGATTGCTTTTTCAACCTTTGTGCTCCATGCATTTGATTGTCCAAAGGCCCCTGAGGCCATCCCAGATGATATGGTATGACCTGGTAAAATGTGAGCAGTAAAAGGGTGCAGGAAATGAATGGAGAATTATCTATCTATTAAGAGGAGGATACCAGTGTATTGTATTTTAAAATTCAAAAGCTGAATTAATTCTTAAGATTCAGTAACTCCCTAGGTTTTCCATGCTGTTGTTTCAAAAACTTTATAGCCTTTGTGGTATAGATCTTATTATGCATAATTAGCCGATATGCATCTGTGAGTGCTGCTGTATGACACATCCTAGTGCGAGCTACATTGATTTATTTGTCCAAATCATGCCCTTGAAGGCAATGGGAGATTTGCCTGCATAAAATGCTGAGAGCTAGGCCTTTTGAGCTTTTGCTGTTAACATGTAAGGAAACATATGGCTAATGGACATTATATTTTTCTGGCACAGAAGCATGAACTGATTTTTAAAAAACAATTTTTTTTAGTATAATTATTCTAAGTGCAAAGATTAAGTTCTATATTATTGAAGTTAAACTTTGCACTTAAAATAATTATATCTACGAGTGTATGAATATTAAATATCATGACATTATTTTTCCAGGCTGGAGTCAGAAAGACCGATCCCTACAACCTGAGAAAATACCAGTCCATCTAGATTCCATAGCTGGTCATCTCTCAATCTTCATTTTCTAGAATTAACTATTTATGTCTTCCCAACCAACCTGCCTTTTCTGAAATGTCCCGCTTCTGTCTTGATTTGATGTGTGCTAGGGTTTTCTATAGCTGACTTTGTCTTTCATCCCATATTCTAAGTGCTATTTTCTCTAAAGAAGTCCATCTGAATTCATGTTACTCACCTCCTCAGTATGTGATCTCCTTGTTTTTTTTTTTAATATGTAACTATTTTTTGTTTTTGTTTTACTGTCTGGTTCCAGTGTTGTTGTTGCTGGCTTTCAGTTCTTTGGTGTGTATAGAGCCTTGGTGAGCTTCTGCAGTGTAGAAAACTGACATTTTCTTAATTGAATCCAGCTCTTCTCTTGCAACAATTTCTTACTTTACTTTCAGGATTATGAATACTACTATAAACCTTTTAGTCTTCCAATGTTAGAATTGTTAGCAACTAGAAGGGCTGGGCATGATGAATGGTATAGAGGGAGTTTAGTTTATTAACGAGTCAGAACTCATTAGGACTAGGTGTAGTAACATTTCTTTTTTAAATTTCTTCAAACCAGTGAAGTGCTGCCAGTATTTTAACAAGGGCTTTCCACAAAAACTCCCTCCCTCTGTTAGGAAAGATAAACTATGTGACAAACTCTATGTACCAAAGGGTGCATGAGCTTGTGGACAGGAGGAGGTGAAGGACATGGGAACCTATCCATTTATTTTCCTTTTAAAAAATAAATGCTTTCTTATAACCATAATTATGGAAACAGACAATACTACATGGCAAGCAAATTTATAAGCTGCGCTGTACTAGAAATGTTTATACTTTTGTTCTGGAAAAATATCCTAAGTGTATTGATTGTATAACACTTAGTTCAACATGTGTAATGTGAAGTGATGTGGGAGAAGGTTTTTAAAGCAGTTGGCTTGCTGACTTTCTGAGCTTTGTGTGCCAATTCAAGTTATGTCAAGAAAATCCAAGTTTTGGGGTATTTAAAAACTGTATGCCTGTAACTGTGACCCCCAAGAATTTAGGTGCACAAATAAGAGGGTGGGTTGAGATGCTTTTGGCCCATAAAGACCCACGCAGATTTTGCTGCTTTGGAAATGGATTCCATTTAGCAGTTTTTTAAATGGGGGACAAATGGATCCCCAGTGTAACTTAACTGTAGTCAATAGTCGTGTTACTGCAGGGATGAATTTGACCAAGTGTGTGGAGAAGAGGGGAGGAGAACAAAGTCAGATTACTGATCATTATGTAATCTTTCTACTTATTAATAGTTTCCATTTACTGACACCTGTTTCCTGCCCATAAACTAAACTCTATTTTAATACTTCCATCCCATATCTTTTTGACCATACAAATAAATCCAAATGGTGGTGGCTGCAGTGGGGCATTACCACTTGCTTTAGATGTACAAGTGCTCATTTATTAAAGCCACTTTTGAAAGTGCCCTTCAGTGTTGATTTGCGGCTCATAGACTGCTCATTCAAATTCTGCTGCTGCTCTGTAATCCCTAAAGGATTATGTGCATGTGCTCATTCCTCAGGGGCACTTCTGAAATTGCTCTTAAGTGGTCAGATGTGTCTGCCAAGGCTATTCAATTAACTCCTGCTGCTGCAGAGTTGGATCCCACTACCGGAATAAGAATATGCACGAAACAGTCTCAGGCATCAGAGCAGCTGCCTCTGCTTAACTCCTTCATCAGAAAGAGCTGTTCTCTTACGCTAACAACTCTGAATGAACACAGAACTGGAATGAAGGTCAATTCATTTTACTCAGATTTTATTTTCCCACTTTTCTGAGGAGAGCAGCTCTCCTACTGGGTATTACATTCTTGCTTTAAATCCAAATAAATGATCCCTACTGCCAATCTGTTTTAGTATTCACTGAGAAATCTGGTGAGTGGTGATGGATAAATATCTAAGGCCTGGTCTACACTGCAAACGTCGGTCGACATAAGCCATGTTAAATTGATGTAATAATGTATGAGACCCTTCTGATGTAATAACTACTGAGACCCTTCTGCCGACCTAAATGGCCTGTAAAGTTGACTTCTGTGCTCCACCTCTGCGAGAGGCGTAGCACTTGGTTTGACAGCCACAGGTCAACATAGGGACAGTGTAGACACTGCTTGTGTTATCCGAATGAATTGGCCTCCAGGAGGTGTCCCACAATGCTCTGCTGTGACCACTCTGGAGAACACTTTCAACTCCACTGCATGTCAGCCAGGTACATAGGAAACAGCCACTCCCCAATTAAAGCCCTGGGAACTTTTGAATTTTCATTTCCTGTTTGATCAGCTTGGAGAGCTTGCCAGCACAGTTGATCATGGACGCTCAAAGCCGCAAACGTGCTCCAGCATAGCGCACAGGGGAAATGGTGGATCTTATTGCTGTCTGGGGAGAAATGCCTGCACAGACTCAGCTCTGATCCAGCAGAAGAAATGCTGACATCTATGCCAAGTTTGCCTGGGGCATGGGGGAGAAGGGCAGTGCCATATGAAAATAAAGGAATTTCGGCAAGCGTACCAGAAGATAAGGGAGGCGAACAGTCGTTCTGGCTCTGTTCCTCAGACATGCTGCTTCTAGGAGGAGCTGCATGTGATTCTCAATAGTGACTCCACCACTATCCCAAAATGCTCCGTGGCTACCTCCTAGGAGCCACGGGTGACCTCGGGCAACAACGAGGAAGAGGAGAATGGGAGTCAGGTAGTCAGAGGATCCATTCTCCCCAACAGCCAAGAACTATTTTTAACCCTGGAGCCCATCTTTTCACAGGATCAGCTAGCAGCAGAGCGTGATGTCGGGGGAGGCACCTCTGGTGAGTACACATTTCCAGTCAAACCGTAGGGGTTACATGCTATTATTTTTTTATGTTTAATCTGAACAAAAAAGTAGATGTAGTGGGTATCAGTGGCCACTCCAGATACGTAGAGGGTGTTCTCCGAAAAAGACTGTTTATGTGCATGGGGATGGCCCAGGAATCCTCCCTGGAAAGCTCTAGAAAGCTTTCACGGAGGTATTCTGCAATCCTTTGCAGAAGGATTCTGGGAAGGGCTGCCTTATTTCATCCACCGTGGTAGGAAACTTTCCCGTGCCACTCCAGTATTAACTCTGCTGACCTCGTTGCTGCACACAACAGTGCAGCATAAGGACCAGGTCTGTACCCAGACGCTTGCAGCATCTGCTCCCTTGCTGCCTCTGTAACCCTCAGAAGAGTGATATTGCATAGGGTCACCTAGGGGAAATGGGTAAGTTTTTCAATGCTAGCCTTTAAACTGCAAACAATTCAACAAGTAATCTGGATCACACAACCACTCTTTCCCAAATATGCCAGGATTGTGGTTGGAAGGGCTCACTGTGTAATGCAAGCAGTATGGCGGGGGGAGGGAAGGGGTATGTGGTGGCAGCTTCCTGTTTGTCTCTCCCCTCCCTCCCCCACAACCTGGTGCCGCTTTTGTAAAAAACAAACTATTTGGGGGGCTTTACACTGGTGTATGTCCTCAAGCATCATCGGGGGAAAGGGGGCTTTTCTCAAGTTCCAACCTGTGATCCCAAAGATGTCCTCACAAAAGCAGCAGCAGAAGACCTCTCAGCCATGCGTTATGGCCTTACTCACCATGGCTGGAGCAGCAAACCGAATCTTGCAATAGCCAGCAGTTGTGATTACATTGTGACTTGCAGTGTATTGAGGGGTGGATTTTTTGAATAAAAAATATTAACTGTGCACCAGAAACAATGTATACACTGTCAATGCTACCCTTGTGCTTTGCATTCCTTGCACTGAAACCTTTTCTGTCGGTGCATTTTCCACACTGGAACAGAGACCTTCCCAGATGAGAAGGCAAATAAAGAAGGCTTGGGAGGACATGTTCAATGAGTTAATACGCGCCTCTGAGAGTGACAAGACGGAGCTCAGAGTATGGTGGATTCCACTGTGTGAGAACCTGGACATGGGGAGGGAGGACAGGAGAGCATGCAGGGAACAAGGGCGTGCCACACAGGAAGAGATGCTGCTGATTATGAAGGAGCAATCAGACAGGTTCAGGTGTCTGGTTCAGGTTCAAGAAAGGCAGCAGGATGCTAGAGTCCCTCTGCAGCCTATGCTGAACCTTCTGCCGTCATTGCCCAGTTCTACATCCTCCCCCCCAAAACGTCCTATGGGATGGGGGAATTTGATAGCCCTTGCACTCAGTGCCAGTTAGGGAACCTCATTTGCTGCAAAATCATCCACTATGTCCGCATGTTGCCTAGAGTCACTACTCTTCTTAGCAGAAGTCTGTTGGTGGGCCTGCAAACTTGGATCACAACAGATCCCACGGTAGATATACCCATTCCAAATTGATGTCCCACTGACAGGTAGAAGTCTGGCATTGCAGGATTCCACAGAGCTATTGCCATTTACTTCTCCACTGTCAGAGCAGTTCTCATTTTAGTATTGCTGCACTTCGGGGCTGGGGAAAGCTCTTCACACAGTTCCTGGAAAGTGACCTTACACGTTTAAAAGTTCTGCAGCAGCTGCTCGTCATCCCATAACCTCATAACAGTGTGGTCCCGCCAGTCAGTTCTTGTTTCCTGGGCCCAGAAATGGTGCTCAAGGTGATGCATGACTGTCGCTAGCAACTGTGAATTGCTCTGTTCTGTATTCCAGCAGGGCTGCTTGTGTGGCATCCTGTTGTTCCGTGTGGTGGCTCCTGTATTGGCTGCAGGATAAGGTGTGAGGTGTTTTTCAATTCTCACAACAACTGTGTACAGTTGAGTGGAGTCCATGCTTTTCATGCTATGGTGTCTGCATGGGTAAAGGCTTGGTTTGTTTGCCGTTGATTTCAGGAAGGGAAGGAAGTAAGTGCATTGTGGGAGGCTAACACCACGTTCCCATAACCACCCACGCCAATGTTTTGGTCCCATAAGGCATTGCAAACCCAACCCAAAACTTCACTTGGCTACATGAACTGTGGGATAGCCGCCCGCAGTGCAGTGCTCTATGCATCTAAGCCGTTAGTGAGGTTGCACTCCTCCAACACAGTGAGCATAGTGTGGAGACACAAGATTGACTTGCTTAAATCGGAGGCTCGATGTCAACTTACATGAAGTTGACTTGCCTTTGTAGTGTAGACATGGCCTAAGATAATTAGTTGGGGATTGGTTCTGCTTTGAGCAGGGGGTTGGACTAGATGACCTCCTGATATTCTATGATTCTTTGACAGTCATAGAAATCAAATGCAGTTTACTTCTCAGATGTCATTTGTTTCTTTTTTCTTTTCTTTTCAAATCTTCACTGACTCTCATATTATTAGTTACACATTTTCACAAATTTATAATCTCCCTAATCAAAGTTTTCTATATTTTTGCCTAAAGCTAAATAAATTGTTCCCTGGCTCTTTCTTTCCTTTATTAAATGTGGTAACTGTGCTAGTTCTCTCTTCATTCCTTTAGTAATACTACCCTGTTCTCAGTAAGCTGTCATAAATTTTTGCTTATAAGCTTTCCTATTTCCCTTTCTTCCCCTTTTTCATAATTTGGAGATTCAAGTCAGATGGCTCTGGTGCTTTGTTGGCTTTCAGTAGTTCTAATTGCCTTCTTATCTGCTCTAGGATGAGAATAAAGCCTTTCAACAATTTACTGCCCCAAGCCTAGGAAAACACGCCTCAGTCCCTAGGACGGTATCACCTTTCCTTTTGTGTGTACTTTTGTGAAAAAATCATTCAGACCCTCAGCATATTATCAGTCTATCACTAGCTTTCCACTTTGACCCTTCAGTATCTCTCCTGTGTCTTTCCTTGTCTGTTTCGGCTCTTATATGTTGAAATATTTTTTGCATTATATTTACTTTGTTCTTTTTGTTTCCACTTTACAACTGCCTTTATTTACATTATACATCTTGTCAATTTGTTTTCTCTTACCTCCTTATTTTCTGTCTTGGACATTTTAGATTTTTAACAAACTGCTTCTTTCTCCCTTTAATTTTATTCCTTTTTTCAAACGAAGAGCTTTCACACTTATCTAGGATTATATTATTTCACTACTGTATATTTATTGCTAAGTGGCACACAGACAACTTTCTCCTGAGCATGTAATAAATGTGGTAGTAATTATTCTATTGGAGCCATCCTAGAACCTCATCAGTGGCAATTTCAGTCATTCCAAGTGTGAATTTCCTATAGCAGTCCCAGAGGACTGCTACTTTCTGCTTCTCTTTCTTAAAATATTATTTGTATTTGAATTACTGTAGTGCCTGTGAACCCCTGTCTTTGACCAAGACTCCAGTGTGCTAGATGCTGTACAAACACAGTCTCTGCCCCTGAAGAGTTTACAAGCTGATACCTGTCAGACTTAATCTCAGTATCAGCCAGCTGTTGTTGTTGGCTTGTACATAATTTAAAATCTTTTCTGAGACCTCTGGTGTCTTTTTACTGAGTTTTATGTTTTTTATTGCAAGTGAAGCTTGACTGTAGTGATCATGAGAGACTGAGGAGTATAAGCAGTGACAAAGCTGTATGATCCCACCTCCACCACTGCTATCATGGCTCTACCCTGGGCATTAACTGGTTCATAGTGTGTCTGTTTTGGCGCTTAAATATCATACAAGTTTTATTTGTATGAGGCTCAAGTTTAATTTTTTTAAAGTGCTGCAAAATATTTCATGCAGAAAAAAACCAAGTAAAAATAAAGCAACGCTTCAGCATATGAAGATGAGCTATCCATAAAAACAGTTGTATTATAAAAAGCTAAGTCCTATTGTTTGTTGTTACCTTCAAGGCCTTATGAAATGCTGGATACTAATCTGCCTCTTTAAGATTAGATTCCAGAACAAAATTATTTGACTTCTACACAATTTCAGTAACACATGCCTTTTCTTAAGACTTTAGCACAATCTGTCTATATCCAGCTCCCTTTCTGAGCTTGATGTTTTTTCAAGGTCCTATTGTAGATTTCTGTAAACTTGTTTTGAAGTTTCTGTGGACAGGCATCCTAAAATCCATGTCTTCCCCAATAGAGAACTAGGTTTGATTAGGGCAGGATAGAGTCTGGAGCCTCCAGAGACCATTTTAAGGAAATGAATTCCTGCCACTTCTGTGTTGCTGCAGATGTACGCTTCCTCCTCTTTAAATTTTAGTTCACACAACGTGTAATTAGTTATTGTCTCTATTTGTCCTAAAGATGTTCCCTAATAACTTTTGGCTCAAGCTCTTTTTCATTCTAAATTATTTTTAATAATAAATAGCAGTACATATTTATTAGCTCTTATTTATTATTTCATATATAGATCTCAAAGCTGCTAGTGCGTCCAGTACTTTAGTATCTGATCAACGTGAGAATCAAGTGTACAAGCAGTTTAATAGCTTAAACATCCTCTCCTGAGGGATTTATTCCTGTACTTGTAAAGAGATGGGCTCAGTCTGCAGGCTTTTCTTTCTCTAACAGCTTTAATCCCTTTTATCTTTTTCTTTCCACCAAAATCCACAAGGCATTTCACTAGGTCTTGGATAAATTAGTCACAGAGCTTTTTTGTAGCATTTATGTGTAACAAACTGCAGCTAGATGAGATTGCTTGCAACACTTTTACATTTCGCATCCTCTTGATTAAGTGACTCCCAAATGATTTCATTTATAACCAGACAATAGATCATAAAACTAGGGGAAAAAAGTTTTAGAACAATGCTAAATGCTTCCCGCTTGCTGTACATAAGCACTACACCCGCTTGATCAACTATTTCCTTATGCTTCTCTTTTCATGTTTATTTTCTGATTATATTCACTGATGGAGCCATATGTAAATTATATCAGAAAAGCACATACCAACCGTATGTCAGATATGTCCAGAAGCAGAACAGCTGTAAACCAAGCAATCTACAAGGATGGAAAGGGTCAAGATGGGAACAGTCAGTGAATTTACATGAGGAAGATGGCTCTCTCCTGTAAAGGGGATTCATAAAGTAATTATATTTGGCTGTGTACTGTCTAGACATTGATGAAGGTCAGCCGATGTGCTGATATTTGCACATAAAAAAATGAGACTAAAAGAAGTGTATTTGTCTGTAAAAGAAGACAATCTATCACCCAGTCTGTCTGTGCAGCCATCTTTTAAGCTCTGTTGCGGTTAGATTGTCTGACTATAGCTATTCACCTGCATCTGGTTTTCTGTCTCACATATATGTGTGCTATCTGAAACTCTAAGTGGAACTTTTTTTTTTTTTACGTTTTGGAGGTATTAGTAGTGACTTTGGAATTAGGTTTAAGTTGAGACTTACTCATAAATCAGTGCTGAAATCCCTTTGTTTCAGTTTTTAATGAATTCAGACTCCACATTTGGCACAATAACTCTTTTAGAGGACAATCAGATTTTCTATGTAACTTTTGAAGAACAATATTTAATAATTTTTGTACAGAAAGTCTTTAAAATGTCACTGAATTTTTTCCTTGTTTTTCTCACATTTTAGTAACCTCTTCAGTGGTTGCACTAGAAAATTCTTTTGCGTAATATTACCAGTTCCAAACTGGCAAAATAATCAAAATGAAAAACTTTAAATGCAACCTTTGTGGCTGAAAAAACCCAAAGCCCCACAAACTCCAGCCTTCATACATGTAAATATACATGCGCGTGCGCGCGCACACACAGATCTCTGACACAGACCACTTTTGAAATTTTAGAATTAGACAAGCAGTTATTCCTCTTCCTAAGGCTAATCATGTTAAACTATGCCAAGAAAGCTACAGCTGCTTAGATCCATTAGCTATTTCCTTTTTCCAGCACTACAGGGCCTAGGGAGGGGAAGCTCAGTTCCACCTGGGGATTATCCTTATGCAAGCCAGTTTTCCAGCTGCTTTGTGCCACTTGAGTGGTGCAGAGCAGCTGAAGAGGGGCCAGAAACTGGCCTGTTGCTACTAAAATGGTGTCCTTGAAAGTAGTCTGTGTTAATCCAGAATAACATTTTTAGTCTAATTATGTAGATATTTTTGTTTTACTGTGAAGAAAATATGTTTTGCATACCATATAGGTTGAACACTATTTTTCCTGTTATATTTAGTGTTAGCTCTGTGATTTCATCATGCCATGTTGGTTGTGAAGGGGTTTCTTTGTCTCCAGCACTGGAGAGGTAACATGATGAGTTGTTTGATAGCATGCCCTTCTGGATATTTCAAAGATGCAGCAGATTTTGGTAAATCTTTTAATGAAAATTCACTTGTCAGTTTTATGTATCTACAAGGTTTATTTCATGCAAGTCCCCGCCCCCATGTGCTGTTAAAAGTGAACCCAATAAACACATATTTTCAAAAAAAGCTTAGTTTAATTTTTAGCCTAAGTTTAACTGTAGGGAAAAAGATGATATATAGTTTAGTTCCATAATAAAAACACACAATCATGCAGCATAGATAACTTTTTGGCAGGTAAGGGGACCAAGTCACTGAAACCATGGCTACTTTTAATGTATCCCAATGTGTGAAGAAGTACTACTTTACATTGCATTAGCGCCTTCCTTCTGCTGACACTCAATCCTGTGCTCTAACAAGACAAATTAACCTATTTAGTGTGCACTGTAAAGGTCTGCATGAAATGTAAATAGACAAAGAGGAGATAAACTAACATTATCATTGGAGCCAGACAGCATTTGATGGGTAAGATTAATAAAACATAATGGAGTGAGATTCTGCGCTGTGCCTCTAAGAAGCACAGCAGAGAACTTGCAGCCCAAGGGCAGGAAGGGCTAATTTGACTTTAAGCCCCTTGCTGATCCCAGACTATTGCAGGAGTTGCAGAGACCTGTAGTGTAATTTGGTGTCCTTTCTACTTTATGGCAGCCTCTTAAGGCTGTCCTATGAGCTACAGGGCTGCTTGGACTCTTCAAAGCACTGCATGCTGCAGACGCATCCCCAGTACAGCTTTCCCACCCCGTCTTACCCTCAGCATGTCCCTTATACCAGGGCCCTTGGCACACAGACTTATACTGTCTTTTTAAGTGGCTGTGCTGGAGGATCTTTCCTTGGCCAGAAGCAGGGCTTTCAGGAAACTTTTATGCCACACTCAGCCCTTTTAACTAGTTTAAAGGGCTAGAACAGGGATCAGGATCTCACTCAGAGTATTTGCCCTTTTATGGGTTTATGAAATTGAATAATTTTTCTTATATTGGAAAGTATATAATGCAAAATACTACCTGAGGAATCTATGCTGTTTCTAAATGGCAGATTTTCTGTGTTTTGAGTTCTGACTACAAAGAGTATGGCCTGTGGTGGCATGATAAGAAGGATTTCTAAAAGATATGCTATAGCTGAAACAGAGGTTATGGGCTTGGTGCAGAATATATTAATAATGTCCAATAACTACTCCATGTGACACAAAATAACCCACTTTTGTATATTGACTGAAGAGCTATTTACAAAGCAGTATAGTGGATACATTATTTATCTTTAAACCATGTTTAGCTTTCCTATACCAAACACTGGTTCTAGAAAAGCCGCAGCAATTGTTTGCCTAAAATGCTTATGCAATTGAACTTTTTTCCCAGCTTTTTCAGCCTGTGGGGTTTCATCTCATACATCTTTTTATTTGAGTCCTATTTACAGTATCCTAATAAATCTGCACACTTTAGAATCATTTGGATGTCTGAGGATACCCATGAGAACTGTAACATTCTCAAGCATATGGCAATGCTTTGCTACTGTGTGGACACTGGAATCTCAGTCACTTCAAGACTGAAATTAGGCCTCTTGTTTTTGGCATGGAGTGAAGAGATTCTGAATGAGGACCAGTGAATTCCTTGTAAAGCCAACCCAGCATCCTCCATAAGAACAGCAGAAAGTAGCACTAAAACTCCATTTCGTCTTCTAGAAAATAAGATTTATATCACAGACACCTCTATGAAAAATGTGTTCAATGCAAATTCCTCTTTTAAGATTGTGCCTCTTGGCTAAGTTAATCTTTCATAACTAACACACAAAGTACAAAGCGCAATACTGACCTTTCCTAAACACAAGTTCTCCCACAAAAATCTGTTATTGGTACATTCTCACTGTACTTTTAATTGATGATTATGATGAATTGACAGTACCGTCAAGTTTTAGATCATTTGGATAATATCTATGTCTCTGAGGAGGTTTAATTTTCCTGGAAAGTCATTTCAGTGACTAGAAGTTAATGGCCCAAGCTTTGGTTTGTAGGAACCATTTTTGAGAGGAAGGAAATGTGACTGCTTCGTATTACTTTCTAATGTCTGGCTTAGATATTTGGGTGTGATACCAGTTACTTTATATTCGTTGTCTTAGCAAATTTACATGTGGTATATTGTCTTCAACCCATTAGATGCTACTTATCAAACCTTCCTGCAAATAATCATTTTTAATTTCAGCTCCCACTCCTTCCTTTTACCATTCTAAGATTTTGCATATGCTATCTTGTTAACCTATATATTCACAAGCATGTGTTACACATTTATTTTTCAGAAATATCTTTTTGAATATTCAGATAGCCACTATGTTCGGAAGTGTTTCTCAGTTGTGCATTCATATTTTTGGTTAAGCTTAAGCCTTCCAAAAATAATATAGGAGAGGAAAACTCAAAAGCTCATTGCTTTTGTGGCTATTTTTGCTGGGGCCAGTTTTAGGCCATGTTTCCAATGATCAGTCTGTACTCCTTAGTTATGTACTATATACATAAACTGTGTCTGCTGCAAATTGTTTTTTTTAGTCTACCCATATAGCCTATTAAACAGTAGTTGGAATACTTCCATCCTTAAAAAGAACCTTTGGCATAAATAATATTGTCATTTGGGTAGGCTAGACATAGTTTTGTGAAGTGACTTTGTAAAAATATTGTCTGAGGTATGACTGAGCCTAAGTTATATGACAGTGAGCTACTATATTCCGGTCCCTCCAGTGAATGAAATCTCTTCTTGTAGCAATGGAATTACCTGAATATTTTTTTCCAAAAAACGCAACATAGTAGAATGCACAAGAGGTTGTAATAAACCACCTTTCCTAGGCACAGACCTATATGTGCATCCTTTATTGTAATGACAAGCAGTGTTTGCTGTGGTTTTCACTTTCTGATGCTTTTGTCTTTTTGAGGTGAAAGAATAAAAAATTTTGGAAGGAGGTTGTTCTTGTTGTTGAAGAAACTTCAGTCTGGCACAGCTGAGCTGAAGAAACCGTTCTGACTCCATGTACAGTCATTCCCAATGTCTTTCCATGCTGTCGTCCTTAAAGGTTTAGCAGATCAACAGCATTAAGGCTAGGGTGCTTTATGTTAAAGCAGTTTGCAGATCAGTTTAGACATATGAGACAGCTGCATTTTTTCTGTTTCTCCAACAAACGTGTCCCAGTCTCCGCTCAGAGATGAGCAAACATCAAGCAATTTTCCTCCTAGCATATAAGGCAGTGATGGATATAGTAGCTAAATATTCCATTTACTTACTTTGGAATCTATTATCCAGTCTTACAGCTTTGATTTATTCGGCCAAATCTATTCTAGCTCATGAACAGAGATTGGGCCATTTTGCAAACTTCCAAACATAGGAAGATCTGTCAATATTTTTCTATCACATCATTTGCACTACTTCTCAAACCTAATGTATCACCTTTTGGTTTGTGTATTCTCTAAAAATATGGAGGAAAATAGTGTTACTTCCACAGCTGTAATGGAAATCTTTGCTCAGATGACTGAACATTAGCTTGTACCATTTTTTTTTGTTTTAAACCATCTCCTTGAAATACTTGAAAACTAAAAGCTAATTTCTAAAACTAGAAATCTGAAATTATTAACTTTTCTTCGCTGGCTTGGGGGAATCAACACCTTGGGGAATTCAGCAGGGGTAGAAAACACAATGATTTTAGGTTAGATCAGAAAGCTGCTTTGGTGTAATTAGAACAATACAGTGAAACTAAGACAGAGGCATGGAAAAATACAAGGCTACTATTGAATTAGAGTCTCCTACTCCTTGCCAGGAAAGTACAGAGGCACCCAATACAAGCAGGTAGAAGAAATGTGTTGTGTGGAAAAACGCTGCATCTGGAAGGGCCACTTCCCAAGAAGAGCTGTTACTACATTGTGGGCCAAATTTTCAACCACAGCCTCAAAACTACATACTCCAAGTTCTGTGCGCAACATTATAGGCTTGCAATTTTGGATGCCTAAATATTTGGCTGCCTAATTTATGGTGCAAAAATTGGAAGCCAGGTGACTCTCTGTAAATATGGCCCTTTAACATTACTGAATGGGGCTGTCAAGAAGCAGAAATGGCCAATAAAGATGCTCTTCATAAGCAAAAATGAGGCGCAATGTGGGAGATCTCTACATTTCTCACCCATATGATACTGTGAATCTCACCCATATGATACTGTGAATAAAAAGATCTTTAACCAGAGCACAACTCCCTTCGTCAAAATCCATCCAGATTTAAGCTTATTTATATAAACTCATCTTCTCTGTGAAGCATCCAAGTTCTAATGGCAGAGTGTCACTATGGGCAAGTTCTTGTCTTGTATCTGTCTCCATCCTTGCCTTCAGACTGTAAGCTCTTTAGGGTAGAAGCCCATTATCTGTTCGTTGCTGAACTTTCATTGTGCAGTGCTATGCACGTTTATGGTGCTAAGTTAGAACATGAAAAAGTAGAGGAATTAAGTTTATCTTTGTGAATTGCTGCTCAAGCTCAGCACCTAATAAAGGGCCAGACTTGACAGCCTTTGTGGTGGGAAGGACTACTGGCATCAGTGCTAGAGCTCAGTGGGAGTGCTTGCGCCAGTCAGTGCTGCTCACCATGAATAAAGATTGCAGATTTCGGGGGGAAATGTGCCCATGTGACTTAGTCTAATTTGTTTTTGAGAATAGGTCTTAGGTTCCTGAGTCATTTGGTGCATGTTTCACTGCCAAAAATGTGTTCTTAACTTGGGCAAGCTAACCCGGATTAAAATAACCGTGAAGACTTGGCAACTCAGCTTTTAAGCCAGGTTCTCCTTCAAGTATGTGTCAGTGTTGATCCCCTCTAGATGCCAGTGCACCCAAGACTGGATTTTTTTAGCTACCAGTGTCTGGTGGGGCCATGCCTGAGCCTTTCAACTCTTCATGCTCCTATACGACGGTATAAAAGATACGTGGTCCCACCCCTCCCTCAGTTCCTATTTACTACTTGTGTGGCAGTGAGTCGGAACCTAGCGATGTCCTATCATCTGATAGAGTGCTAGAAAGCTTCAGAAAATCCTGAAAAATCATCAGAACTCCTTTTAAAACTTAACTTACTTACTTGAAATCCATAAAAACTTTAATTGGACTAAATTTTCAAACAGACCGTCGTATACTGATGTCCATGCCCTGTACAGACCCTGTTGTACAACATGGCAGAATCAAAGGCAGGCTTCGAACCTTGCCTGTTCTACGATGGACTCATCCCACTGAAGGACAGCCACAGCAGATGCCTTTTCTCCCTTGGGGAATCCCACATCCCTAGCAGACTAGGAAATTTCTCAAACAGAACTCAATCTCCGTCTCTTAGAACAGTTGATGAGAGTGGCATGTGACCCAGAAAACCTAGGACTGAGCACTCCACTACCAGTAAGTGATGCTGGTCAGTGCACTGTCAAGCAGCAGGGCTACCTCCAAGACAATGTTGGGAAAAGCTGATGCTGTGCAAAACATCCTCTGCCTCCACGCTCACTCTGGTACTGACTGCAGCATTGGAGTTACCTCAGCCATCAACATCAAGAGCGACCACTTAAGTGTCACAGCAGGCTGAGCGGCACTGAGGTTAGGACTCTAGAAAGAGCTCAGTGTCCTCCCATTCCATGTGATACAGGTAGACCTCAAAGACCAAGTCCCCCAAGATTTGCCAGGCATCTCCAGGTGAGAAGGAGTAGTCTGTAGTGCAACATGCTTCATCAATGCTGTTTTCTGATCTGTTGGTTGTTTAAAAATTCCTAATTAATGCTGTGAGGTTTGGCCCAATGCTATTAGAATTACTATTAAGTTGACGTGCACAGGAGCAAGATTCTCGCTTAGGAAACACCTCTTGAATTTTCATAGTTTTATTAACACAGTTAAATCACAAACACTTCAACCTAGCAAGGTAGTTAATACAGAACTAGTGTCTAAAGATCCATATACTCACACTCTCCCTTACTGAAAAATTCCAAAGTGTTAGTCATTATCTTCCTCCTCCTCCTTACGAGTGGTTGTCAGACTGGCATCTCCCAAGGCATGCAGGCCAGGACGCAGCTTTTATAATGTGATACTCTGATATTCACTATATCTCATGCATATTTGGTAGGGATTTCAACCCCTTTTCCTTATTTGAACTTCCATACCCCACTAATGTTTCAATACTCTTCTCCCATAGGTTACTAGGCCTTTTACCTCAAGCTTTTTAGCATGTGCATCAGTTAATTACCATGACGTTCTTGTGGTCAGACATCTGCCAACATTCCTAACTTAAAATATGTTAAGATGATATCAACTGGCATCTTGTGGTTAACTGTCAGCAGTTTAGTCATTGCAGCATTCTGTCTTCTGATCTTTTACAATGTAGGGTTGTTCCTGGTTAGCTGCCTGTGCTAAGGCTTTGGGGCCCTTATGCCTGATTAGTTTAGCTAAGTTTATTGTCTTACAGGCCTTGAGACTTATAAGCCCATTGTGTTACTTAACTAATACCTATGCCTTACCTAGCAAATACCTCTACCTATGGCATATAGCAGTGGACAGCCTGTGGGCTGCAGGCGGGCCATCGCGGTAATCTGCTGGCGGGCTGCGAGACAATTTGTTTACATTGACCTTCTGCAGGCATGGTCACCCACAGCTCCCAGTGGCTGCGGTTCGCTGTTCCTGGCCAATAGGAGCTGCGGGAGGCTGTGCCTGCTGACGGTCAGTGTAAATAAATTGTCTTGCAGCCTGCCAGCAGATTGTCCTGACTGGCCATGTGCGGCCTGCAGGTCGTGGGTTGCTCATCACTGGTGTATAGTCATATATAGGCTACTGTGCTGGCACCAGAAGCATTGATATCAGCACCATCAGTATCAGCATCAACAATGATCTCTACCTCAGCACCAGCATTTGAATCAGTGCAGACATTACAGCCAATGGGACAGGCTCTGGAAATGGCTTTGGTGCAGAGGTACCTGCTGATTCAAAGGAAGGCCCCTTTCCTGTTGGAGGAGCCACCATTGGCACTGCCCATAGAAGTGATATACTCTTCATCTCCATCATCAGGGGAGACTTTCTTCCCTCTGTTGGGCAGGGAATGATTTGCTATATGGTCCCTGAGCAGCACCAGAAGACTGGGAGAACTTTGTCTCTTAGCCACAAGGGTGGCAATGGCTGGGCCAGCATGCATAACTGTATGGTATGCCACTCTGGCCATTCTGGGAAGAGCAGGCTAGAGCTCCCAGCATCCGTTTATCCTCATAAGTAAAAGGAAAAGATCACCCTGTCTTGCCACATCATCGATGAGAGCCAAGACACTTGACTATCAGGAGAAGCAGAAACCCAAGGTGTGGATACACCAGTACTCTGCTTCATCTCTTAAAAACCTCTCTTCCTCATCACCAGAGGAGGTAATGACCCTGGTGTTTGCACTGGCATTGGACGATTTTAAGGCCTTTTGTGATCTCTTATTGAGAATAGCAGACACACTAGAAATTGAGACCTTTGTCATTACAGAGAAACTACCCAGACTCCACATCTATCTGCATTGGGCCCAGCATGCATCATCATCCTGATAAACGAATGGCTTCTGGACCCAGTTAAACCACTATGTCAGACACCAGCCACTGCACCTCCAGCTGTGAAAAGGATAGAGAAATGCTATCAGGTGCCATCATCCAAACTAGAGTATTTCTACTCTGATCCTAATCCTGGGTCACTGGTGGTTTCAGTGGTGCAGGAGAAGTCCTGCTCAACCAAGAATACTTTCAAGGACAGATCCAAAATGATTGTATCTCTTTGGGAAGAAATCATACTGGACAGCTTCACTTCATCTTAGGGTAGCTAATTATCAGGCCCTTTTAGCGAAGTATGACTTCCTCACATGGGACAGTCTTCCGACAAAGCTTTCCTAGAAGGCTAGAGAGGAAATGAAAGATTGTGTGAGAGGGCCAGCTAGTGTTGAAAATATCTTATAGGTTGCTATGGATGCTGCTGATACTGAAAGCCAGGAACATGGCCACAGCTGTGACCATGAGAAGGGTGTCATGGCTAGGTATTCCTTGTGAAGTACAGGCTACCTTAGAAGACCTTCCATTTGAAGGTTCAGAGCTATTTCATGAGAAAACAAAAAAGCACATTACACTCGCTTAAAGACATGGGTGATCCTGAGGAACATACACACTTCCAATGTATTGGAAAACCTGTTGCCCACAGCAGCTGCAGCACCATCAGAGACAACACACATTCTCTTAATAAGGTGTCCAGACTACCAATCTAAAAAACTGCCTTATTTGTAAGAGAACATCAGACCTCGAATTCCTCAACCTTGCACCCTGTTCAATCCTCAGGTTTGACATACCAGTTGAGAGCAGCACCAGAACCAGTCACTCAGGGAATGCTCTTCAAAAACCACCTTGCTCCATACCACTGTGCTTGATTGGACATTACTACGGACAAATAGAGTAGACAGTATTACCCATGGATACACCATCCAATTTCTTTCCCTGTCCCCTATCCATCCTCCTTCCCATACCATCTTCAAGACTCTTCTCATGAGAGTCTTCACAAGCAGAAGTTGACTCACTGTTCCAATCAGGAGATTAACAAAAAAAAGACAGGAATACAGGGGTAAAAGTTTTAACTCTCAGCGCTTTCTAGTTCTGAAGAAGATAGGGGGTCTTCATTGCTATCCTAGATCTGAGGAGACTCAGCTACATGTGTTGCCTCAGATTCAGGATGAGAGAGTTTGTCTCCATCATTCCTGCACTCCGAGCCAAGGACAGGTTCACAGCTCTTGATCTAAAAGATACATACTTTCAAGCTGTCATTCATCTGGGCCACAGGAAGTACTTCACGTTCAAGGTTGGGCCCAATCATTACCAAGCAAAGTTCTGCCTTTTGGACTCTCCATGGCACCAAGTATGTTTACCGAATGTGTGGCAGTTGTAGTGGCACATCTCAGGAAAGAAAGTGTATATGTATACTCATATCTGGATGATTAGCTGAATCAATATTACAACTGGTTTTACTCTTTTTTTCCCAGTTGAGATTCCTGGCAAACTAGACAGTTGTCTCCCAAGAATTCACAAAAAGAACAGGAGTACTTGTGGCACCTTAGAGACTAACAAATTTATTTGAGCATAAGCTTTTGTAGGCTACAGCCTACTCAACTCACAAGCAGTGATGGGCTACGTACAAGATGACAGAATCTTATCCATTCAGTCCTGTGTAATTAAACTACAGACAAAACCATCAACCACAGTTCACACATGTTTAGTCCTTATGGTGTACATGTCAGTATGTGCTTATGTGACACGTCTTGCCAGACATTGCCTGTGACCATTCCCACAATTGCTGAGATCAGTGTACTTTCCCACCAGATATCCAAGTTGGTAGCATTTCCTTCCCAGGTTCTATGGGAATTCACCTGATGGATGAATCCTTTAAATATGCAGAAAGTGATTCCCTTTGTGGCCTCTTCCGCGTCCTGAATAGTGGTGATGGATGCATCTGGGACTAGCTGGGTTGCTCATCTGGATCACTTTCAGAAACAAATGGTGTGGTCTTCAGATGACTTAAAACTCCATATGAACATCCTGGAACTGAAACCATAAGACTGGGCTGAATAGATTTCTAGTCCATTTTCAATGACTTGGTACTACAGACCATGATAGACAATGTTGGCAATGCGCTGTGATAACAAACAGGGCAGCGCACACTTATCCCAGTTTTATAAAGAGGCCCTAGAACTCTGATAATGGTGCCAACTGCATATGGTGACCTTTGTGGTCCCTTACTTCCCAGGGATCAACAATAATCTTGCAGACTACCTAAGCAAGAACAGTTTCCAATGAGTGGCCATTGAGAGACACCATATTACACCCCATCTTCCAGACATGGGGACACTTGATTATAGACCTATTTGCATGAGAAGATAATGCCAAATGCAAGGAGTTCTGCCCCATGGGAGTCATGAGCAGTGTATCCCTACAGGACACTTTTTCCTTCTTGTGGTCAAGGGATCTTCTCTGTGCATATCCCTATGTTCTCCTGATTCCCGGGACAAAGTCACAGTGATTTTAATAGCCTTATACCATCTGGGACAGTTTTGGCTCTTGGACATCCTGTGACTGTCCAGTAATCCTCCCATCACTTTCCTTGTCTGCCTGGACATAGTATCTCAGAATCAAGGCCAGACACAAAAACCAGACACCAAGTCATTACACTGACAGCATGGATGGTGATTGAATGAGCAGTAGCGATAGACAATGCTCCAAAGTAGAATGGCCTCCACTAGAAAAATATATGCAGCAAAACAGAAGGTTTTCTGTGTGGGCAGCCCACTTATAATTCCAGTACCAAGTGAGCTAGACAACATATTACCCTTGAAGTAAAGAGGCCTTGCATTGAGCTCCCTGAAAGTCCATCTGCCGCAATCTCTGCAGATCATAATCTGGTTTAGTCACAATCAATCTTCTCATATTCCACGGTGATAAGGTGCCTCAAAGGACTGCCACATATGTGCCCCCCGGTAAGAGACCCAGCTCCTCTGTGAGATGTCAACATTGTCCTTTTACGTTAATGGAACCACCATTTGATCCTCTTTTGGAATGCTTTTTGTATCAGACAGCTGCAGCGGCACAGGAGCCAGCGAACAGAGCTGCTAACAGGGGAGTTTCAGTGGGAGTTCTGTTGAGGAGCAGGTTTGTGTAGTTTGTGGATTGTAGTGTGGAGTTTGTGTGTGAGTGAGTGTGTGTGAAGGCTGCTAGGGGCTGTGTGCTGGGAGAGAGGCTGAGCCCTGAGTTGGGGGTGGGGCTTACCTGATTAGGGGTCCTATATAAGTAGCCAGGCACTCAGGCAGCGGCACGACGCTGCCAGCCGCCACACAGGAGCCAGCACACAGAGCTGCTAACAGGGAGTTTCAGGGGAGTTCCAGAGGAGACTAAAGCGAGAACCAACAAGCCAGAAAGAAGGAAGGAAGGGTCTGCCAGCGCCAGTGCTTGTTGGGGGCCTGTGGTGCGGTGTGTGGATGGACTGCCAGGCACAGAGTAGGAGGCCATGACTGAGAGAGAGGCAGCGGTAGAGACACACTTGAGGTATGACCGATGTGAAGCTGTGGCATGTACATGGTCCTGGAGGGCACCTGAAAGGAGTTTTGTCTGCATGAAGTGCCGCCTGATAGAGCTGCTGGAGAAAAGATAAGAGGCGGAATGCAGGTGAACTCTGGCTGAGTTATAGAAGGGGTTGAACAGATGCTGTAGCACAGGCATGATGATGCACAGGGAAGAAGCAGACGAGCAGATGGAAGCAGGACCAAGAATTCTGAGAGGGGCTGCTGGGTGGTGAAAGTGGACGGTGGAAGCATGTGACTAGGAGACCGGCAGGAAAAGATGGGCCAGCGACGGAGAAAAGTGAACAGAGTTTGCTGGGTTGGAAAATGAAGATGGAGCACAGCAGGTGCTCGCTGAAGGAGAGAGGGCGAGGAAAAAGAGATGAGCAGCTAGTCCTGCAGAAGGAGGGGAGGAGTCAATGGAGGCGACACCAAGTATGAGCCCTAGGAGGATTGCAAGGGCGAATACGAATCGAGAGGACTTGCGGCCAGCGGAGAATCACACAGGAAAAGGCAAGTCTACGTGTAGATGCAGGCTTCTGATAGTTTCTGCAGCTGCAACTTAAAGTAATTCCAGGCCTTCTCCGCATTTAGATCCACAAGTTCTTCAGTCCAATCCACTTCCCTAACTAATTTCCTTAATTCATTAAAGTTAGCCCTTGAGAAGTCAATAACCCTAGTCCCAGATCTATTTTTGTTTATCCTTCCATCTAGTTTGAACTGAATTAGCTCATCATCACTCGAACCAAGGTTGTCCCCTACAACCATTTCTTCTATGAGGTCCTCACTGCTGTTGGTCAGAACCCCAAAGTGGGTCAAGACTCCATTTTAATGGGGTGACCAGGGATGGCTTAGACTTGCTAGGGCCTGAGGCCAAAGCCCAAGCCCCACTGTCCAGGGCCAAAGCTAAAGCCTGGGGCAGCGGGGCTTTTGCTTTGCCCCCCACCCAGGGCCATGGGGCTCAGGCAGGCTCAGGCTTCATTTCCTCCTCCTGGGGTCATGTAGTAATTTTTGTTGTTGGAAGGGGGTTGTGGAACAATGAAGTTTGAGAATCCCTGCTTAATACCTTTTTTGTATTGGAGCATGAGGAGGCACAGGGTGCAAGCATGGCCCTGCCAGACATTGCTAGCTTAAAAAAAAAAAAAAAAAGAGAAGTATCATGCTCACAGAGCATATGCCCACCTATAGCAGGATCCAGACTGACTACAATATCTCAAGGACCTATAGTTACTGTAGTGTAAATAACCATACTTTAGCAGCTTGAGTTCCATCCCAGGCTTCCCTGTCAGCTATAACTTAAGTTGGTAACCAGAATTAAAAGCTGAGTGACCATGTCTTGTTTTTAACCCAAGGGCTTGGCTACATGGCAAGATACTGCACCACAAGCCAGGGTGTCAATCTGCAGTGCACAAGCTTGCTGTGCAGTGACATTCCATGCGGACACAACTGCAAAGTCCCAAAGTTTAAGTCCCAAAATGTGGCTTAAGTAGTAGTGGAAAAGCTTGTATGCTATAGATTTACACCCTGACATCTAGTGCAGTAACTTCCTGTGTAGGCAAGGCCTGTGTGAAGACATGTTCTTGGGCACTTTTGAAAATTTTACACTTGAGGTTTTTATATTACTCTTGAAGAATCCTAGTAAGCAATTTTAAGTTGTTTTTCCTCCCCTGTCCCCAATCTCCTCCGTTTGTTAACTTAGATAATTCTATTTTTTCAGTGTAATGTTCTGGCATCTCAATTATTTCTAGCAGGTTCCTTTTTGTTCTGGTTTTCATTGTACTCAACAATAATTAGAGAAAAGCTTTTCAAATATGCTGCTGCTTTTCGGCCTTATGAATTTTGGGCATAGTACAGATATTTTTGTTTACTTATTCCAGAAATGGGAAAAATAAGTATGAACAATAGCCTTAGACCTTTCTTATTGTGCTTCTCCCATTCTGTGACAAGAGATACCACACACATACTGCTTCCTATAAAATGTGAGAGTCTTGCAACAGAGCAAAGTCAATATTTATTAACTTTGTTTTTCCCACTGCAAAAAGGATCAATAAAAACAGCAACCTGCATATGTAGAATCTTTGAGTGAAGGCACTCAATGTGGTACAGCTGTAGAAACAACATACCATTCAGTAATCTGCTGGCTCACTGAGACTTTTTTTAGATTTTCCCATTATTTCCTAGAAAACTGACACTTCCAATAAAATAATAGTTAGCATTTATATAGCTAATTGCATCACCAAAGTGTTGTGCAAATAGTCCTTACAATACTCTGGTGAGATAGGTAAATAAGAATTATCCCCATTTTACAGATGGGGAACTGGCAAACTGATTTAGTTGAGGTCACAGAGGAAGTCCCAGTCAGCGCTGGGATTGGTATTCAAGAGTAGCTCCTGGATTCCAGTCCTGTGATCAGATTACATATACTGTATTGCTGATGTTTGCTAGCTGCCAATTTCAAAATAAGGATTAACCTATGATGCCTAAGAGAAGCACGTAGCAGACATAAAAGGTTCATCCCATCATCTCAGTTCAAAATATAGCTGCTTTCCCTTCTACCTGCTTTCCCTCTTCATCTAAGTAATTCAGAGAGAAGGTGTGTCTGCTTTTTGAGCTGGAGATGTGATACCCAGCCTTAAGAAATGTGATTAAGCTAACATGGTAAACAGAGTACAACTGCAGCAGCAATGGTAGCATCTCTGATGGGCACACCCTTGGGTGGGGGGCAAGTGCTGCTGCAGATGCATTTTATTGTTGTCATGCTAGCTTGATGAGGGCTAGTGCGGGTAGGTCTCCCTGAGTTGGGAATCACACCTGTAGCTCGAAGGGTAGACATGCCCTTAATTCTCACTCAGGTGAAGTCAGAGAGAATTTTCCTGAGTGAGGATCAAGCATCTCAGAGTTTGGCCCTAAAAGTTTCAGTATTGTCAGTGGTACACCAGAAAAGAGGTTAACAACTGAAACAGAGAATTTGACGTTCTCACATGCCAGACCTTTGTTCTCTTTCTTTGTTTTGTAATCCATGTGATAATTACACTTTGCCAAATATAGCATGGTTGTTTTCGCCATACAAAGTGCTTGATAAATTGACTTATCAAGACCAATATTGCTTGAAGAGTTTAAATTAGTCCCAGATGATTTTTTTTCCCCCAATAAAAAATAAATACATTTTAAACAAACCTTGAATGGAAACATTTTTGCAACTTCCAGGTTGAATTACAACCACAGAGAGCATAATTTGATACAAAGTGGGTGATGTTTTTTTTTTTGATGTTTTTACTCTTTTGTTGAGCTCTGTTTTGGGTGTTCATTTTTGGGCTAAAAGACCTTGCTTTTTCGTATATTCCAGAAAAGTAAGTTACTAACATAAAGGAATATATTTTCTCAAGTATTTCATAATCAAATGCATTATTTTTCTCCATACTTAGTGTGTGAGGGGCTCAAGTTGTATTTAATATGAATTTGATGTGCTGGAAAATATTTTTAGAACATGCTTATATAGGCTCAGTATAAAAATTGATGTATTTGTATCATTAAAGAAACATCAACAATTTAAGTTCACAGCTTGACTTGCAAATCTGTTTGGCAGATTTCACTCATTCTAAATATCTATCATCTTTAGATATGTTTATAATGGAAAAAAAGCATTAATGCAACATTAATTTTGCGTAATCAAACACTTGGAAGTTATTAAATGCAGTTAAATTTGACGTCTCAGTCTGAACCACTAGCCCCCCCTTATGTATATATGCCTCAACAATTCTCTTTCTTAGGCTATTAGATTGTATTTGTTAATACAATATATAATGTTGGTCACACCTTCAACTAAGGGCCCTTAGCACCCAGTTGTGAGAGTAGTGTGTGGTTTCTTTTTAGCTGTAATAAGATGCCAGCAGGAAGAGGCTCCAGAAGGTTCTAGGCAGAAGCTCTTCAGTGAAGCAGAGAGGGAGAGAGTTACTATAAGGATGTTTTCCTTGTTCCTTAGATCCTTTCATTGACTCTACCATTGTCTGATAGCAGCCCATGACCATGGCTGGCAGAGCAGAAGGGGAGCCTTTGGGAAGATGACAGGAAAAGTGCTCGTGCCCTTTAGTGCTGCTAAGTGCTGCAGGAGTGAAGTCTTGTGTCAAGGTTCCTCCCCCACTCTGAACTTTAGGGTACTGATGTGGGGACCTACATGGACACTGCTAAGCTTAATTACTAGCTTAGATCTGGTAACACTGCCACCATCCAGAAATTTCAGTGTCTGGATCACTTCCTGTCCCCCCAAAACCTTTCCCTCCCTGGGCAGCCTTGAGAGGCTTTTTCACCAACTTTCTGGTGAACACCAATCCAACCCCTTAGATCTTAACACAAGGAGAATTTAACCATTCCCCCCCAGCTCCTTTCCCCCACCAATTCCTGGTGAGTCCAGATCCAATCCCCTTGGATCTTAAAACAAGGAAAAATCAATCAGGTTCTTAAAAAGAAAGCTTTTAATTAAAGAAAGAAAGGTAAAAATCATCTCT
>NC_133774.1:42616694-42677339 GCF_003597395.2 Chelonoidis abingdonii | reverse complement strand
CTCTGTAAATAGGATGGAAAAATACTTTACAGGGTAATCAGTTCGTATAGCGACAGGACCCCTCTAGCCTTAGAGTTCAGTACAGCAAATAGAGGAAAATCCTCTCAGCAAACAGGAATTTACACGTGGCAAACAATAAGACTAACACACCTTGCTGGCTATTACTTACAGTTTGAAACATGAGAGACTGATTCCGTAAGATTTGGAGGCCTGGTTGATGTCTGGTCCTCTTTAGTCCAAGAGCGAAAGAACGTCCCAAACAAGCGCACAAACAAGACTTCCTCCCCAAGATTGAAGTATCGTGTCCCCCAATTGGTCTCTGGTTGGTGCAGCCAGTTTTTCTGAGTTCTTAACCTTTACAGGTAAAAGAGACTTACCCTTAACTATCGCTGGGTAGAAGATAGCAAATGTGGCCAAAGGACACTTGGGCTTAACCCACGGTCTTGCATGACCTACAAATACAAAAGGAGTCATATTAAACGTGAAACGCTAGGTCAGAGTACAAGGATGCATATAGGCAACAACGGACTGTAGGGGGCACGATTAAAGGCAAAGGCACCATGAACTCAAAATTAGCTTAGGGAATCAAGGAAAAAGAAGACTTTTTATATCATTAGTAGCAAGAGGAGACTAGACGGGTAAGCCCACTGTTCATGCGGCGGGAGAAAGAAACAGTGACAGGAAACTTGAAATGGCGGCTGCTAATGCACTTCTTTGATTTCTCTCACTTGAGAGTCTGAGGAATGTCTACATGTGACTTTGCTATGGGCGGGGGTAGGTTTGAGATAAATTAAAAGGCAAGTTAAAATCACTTAGAAAGTTAATACCTGCAAGTTCACAGGGTCTGATGATGCATGCCTGGATACTCAAGAGTTAATAGAGGAAGGTTTCTCAGCCTCTAGCTTTATCTTTGGAAGTCATGGGAGATGGTGCGAGATTTGAGCCTGGAAAAGGGCAACTATAGTTCCCATCTATAAAAGGGGAAATAAAAACAACCAGCAACTACCAGACAGTTAGTTTCATTCTTGCCAGGAGATAATGGAGAAGTTAATTAAGACTCATCTGCAAACCTTGAGTTGGTAGGGTGGACGGGATAGCCAGCATGGTTGTAAAGAACAATCTGAACAGCTTTTTGGACAGTGTCAAACATTGACGTTCTTTGATGTGCTAACGCGCCTTCTAGTGTGCTAGGGAAAGCGGTGATTGTATACCCTAGACTTGCAGTAAGCTTTGATACGGTCTCGTGTTGATAGCCTTATCGAAAACTAGGCAATTACCATTTGAAGGGCTACTGTAAGGTGGTGCCAAATGGCTGGCTAACCATTACCCGGGAGTAGTTATTCTGGCCCAATTTCCTGCTGGAATATAACCCGTGGTTTCCACAGGGTTGTTTCGACCGGCTTTTCCAAGTATCTTCATCAACGATAGAACAAGAAGCAATGGGCTTAACTGCAGCAAGGGAGATTTAGGTTGGATATTAGGAAAAAGTTCCTAAGTGTCAGGGTAGTTAAACACTGGAATAAATTGCCTAGGGAGGTTGTGGAATCTCCATCTCTGGAGATATTTAAGAGTAGGTTAAATAAATATCTATCAGGGATGGTCTAGACAGTATTTGGTCCTGCCATGAAGGCAGGGGACTGGACTCGATGACCTCTCGAGGTCCCTTCCAGTCCTAGAGTCTATGAATCTATGAATCTGTTTATGACATCTTGTGAGTATATCTACACTAGAGTTGGTGGTGTAATTTCCAGCTCGGGTAGACATCCCTGCCCTAGCTCTGATTGAGCAAGCAAGCTACAGCTAGCAGTATAGCTAGCATGGCATAAATGGCAGAATGGGTTAGTAAGCTGAATATATGTGGAGGACTTCAGATGGGATTATACTCAGTGTGGCTAGCCTGTCCCACTGCTTGCGCCACTGTGGTTACACTGCTATTTTTAGCATACTAGCTCAATCAGAGCAAGGGCAGGTATGTCTTACTGAGCTGGAAATTACAGACCTAGCTCCAGTGTAGATGTACCCTATGACAGTACAAAGCATAAAATAAAATAAAAAAGTTCTGTTACAGTCATGAAAAACGCTTTAAATATTTGTAAATTTAAAACCACCTATGAAATTACATTAAAATGTAGCCTGTTTCTTAAATGCTAATAAGATCTACAAAATAAGCAAAGTGTCTGTGTGGAAATATCCTTTTAGCAACTCTTGAGTTTGTATGTGCAAAATTTCTTTTTGGAACATATGAGGAGTGCTTTTTCTGTTCTTGTATAAATGCTGAGCCAATTTTGCTCATGTTTTCCCAGAAAAGTTCATTGCTGGGGTGAGATTAAGCATGGATAATTTCAGCCCTAAAGGACTGTGTTTTAGAAAGTTAAGAGCATTTCAACCCCATTTAGTGTTCACTACCTTTTTATAAGACAAATTCAAAATCTTCACTTCTGTTACAAAGATGTATAGAAAACAACCAGTGCCATCTGTCTAGGCTTTACCCAAAAAATGTTTTGCACAAGTGTGTGTTCTGTTGGGTTTGCAGCAGCTTTTCACTCTGAACCTTCCCAGCACTATTGACATTATAAGCATGGGTACAAGGATGACCCACTGTATATAGTGTATTTGGACTTCCAGAAAGCCTTTGCAGGGTTCCGCACCAAAGACTCTTAAGCAAGCATAGCTGTCATGGGATAAGATGAAAAATCCTTTCATGGATCAGTAACTGGTTAAAAAATAGGAAACAAAGGGGAGGAATAAATGGTTGTTTTTTTTCACAGTAGAGAGGTAAATAGCAGGGTCTCCCAATGGACTAAATGATAAATTACATAAATGATCTGGAAAGAGGGGGAGGTAAAGCAGTGAAGTGGCAAAGCTTGCAGACGATACAACGTTACTCGCAATAGTTAAGTCCAAAGCAGATGATATTCAAGTCTGGTAAATGCAAAGTAATGCACCTTAGAGGACAGCCAGAGCAGTAGCAGATGGGTGGCAGCCGCAGATGGGAGCAGCAGATGGAGCAGCAGTGGCCCTTCTGTCAGCAGTAGCCCCCTGGGAAGCCCCCCCACCAGTGACCCCCCACAAGATTTAGTCAGGGGTATAAGTCATGGACAGGTCATGGGCCATGAATTTTTCTCTATGACCTGGCCATGACTTTTACTAAAAATACCCGTGACTAAAGTGTAGCCTTACCTATGAAACATCTAGCACTGGCCACTGTCAGAGGCAAGGTAGTGGGCTAGATGAAGCATTGCTCTTATCCAGTATGCCCATGCTTATATTGCTGGTGTCTTAAGAAAGAAGTTAAAAAAAATTGAAAAAAAAATCCTTCTGTTCCCTTATAAAGATTTTTTTTTCAAATGGGCTGCAAGTGGGGGGACAATGAGGAACCAAAGATCAGGTACTCAATTATTTGTGTTTATTTTTAAAAATTCGAGTGTAAAAAAAGTAGTAGTACTTGAGCTTGTCCCTTGTAACTCTTAGGAGTGAGGTAATGTCAAGATACATTATTGCATTCTGGACACTGGTTGGCACAGTCAGTTGGGCTTCTGGTGGGTGCATGGGGCTGGGGAATCTTGTCTGGCATGGTTGAAGGAGGGATCAATGACTTGGGTGGTGGGTTTTTTCCTCAGTGGGAAGAGGTCAAGATCTGGCAGCTGGGAGGAAAGGCACTGGATAGCACAAGCTGGAAGGTAGTAGGACAGAATCAGCAACTGGCAGGGAAAGATCAGATTGTGGCACTTTTCTGGGTAGTAAGAGGTTACATAGCTGTTTGATAAAGTGGAGCAGGGAGGAAGAGGAGGGATCAGGAGCTCAGCCAAGTATACTTAACTTGAGTGCCATATATATGCCGCCTTAGCCTTCCAAGGGGTAAGATGGTTGGTAGCTCAGAAACAGTGTCACTAAATTAAGTCATATTTCAGAAGGAATTTAGTGGCACCTCTTTGAGCTGCATATGCCAATTATATTAATTATCTGACCTGTCTTTTATGTTTTCATTGTTGCATTCAGTAGATGTTCCTTGTTGGTTTAACTTTCTACATTGTGATTAAAAAAACCAACAAACCTGAGGACACCACAGGATCAGATCTGGGGACATGGTCCAAGTGTTGGATTTGCAATTTCTGTATTTTAGATCTTTCACCAGGATCCTGTCTAAATATAAGCATACCCACTAGATAGTGAGCAAATTTTTGCTGTAGTGACCGCATGTAAGCTATTAGTTTGTAATTGTCAGGAGGGGTCAATAGATAGGTGTAGGAGTCACCATACCTAGGTGTTCTGTTAAGTTTAACCATAGTCACATTTCAGAGTTAACTGCAGGGAATCAGACTGAGATTTGAAATCACAAGATTAGCGTTATCATGGCAAATGGAGAAAATAAGGATTTGTACATCTGTACATCCTGCAAACTTGAGGTTCTCTAAACATAACAAACCTGAGTGACCGTATCCTTGTTCAAGTACAAGAGCTCAATCATTTCCTCTGCTGCATCGGTGATGATTTGTGGATAGTGGGGAAAAAAAGGGTGCGGGGAACCTCTTTTATCATCCCTGTTCATGCTACAAGCCTATCATTCCTCTATTCTCAAAATGATGTCAGAACAGAAGGAGATCTATCTAATATGACAGCCCATACTCCACATCTCTGAAGTGGCATGACATGTAGCTAGGTCTGGTCCATCAAGCTGGCTAGCAGATAGCTGCAATCGACAGTAAGTGCAAACCAGCCGCAAGTATGGTTGCAATTTCCTTTGGTTTATAGAAGCAGAAAAGTGTGCATTCCTCTAGGATAGGATCCTCTGCCCCAGTCAACAGGATTCGTGAAGCAGAGGATAGACTACACAGTTCCTCCTCCCTGTACTAGCCAGGACCAAGACTGGCTTAAAGGGACACAACCCACTTGAAATCTCATCAAGTTTTTAAATGATGTAAAAATAAATACTTACCCTGATGGCTTGGTTAATGGGACATTCAATGTGTAGATCTGGGAATTACCTTGATTTTCAGTATAGTTCTATTAGAAAATGAAAACTTGATCTAATGGTATGTGACATAGTATTGACAGTATGCATAATTGGGAGGCATCTTGGTCTAGGGCAGAGAGCCAGCCTCCTGAGTTACCTTCTTGCCTCTGATACTGACTTTCTGTGAATCCTTGTGAAAATTCCTTAACAGTGGTTTCCCTTTGGCCATCTTTAAATAGGGATAAGCAATACCTACTTCAGGTATGTTCTGACACTAAATTCATTGATATATTTTGCACTTGCACTAACTTCTTGCACTCTGCAGATCAGCAGTGTAACTGCTAAGTAATTCTATTACTTACTATCTTCTCATTTTTCTCTTTTCATCTCACCCACACCCATGTTGAAATACTCATTGTATGACAATTTTAATCTTAATAAAATCAATGTTATCAAACAAAAAGAAATCAATGAAATAAAAGATTGTAGCCTACAATTTAAAATAACCCTGCTCTCCTTTTTATTGGTACTATTTGCATCTACTAATCTTGTGGGTGCATTTTTTTTTTTTACCTGGTTGAATTGCAGGCACACATTTGGATACTCTCAGGGTATTGATTGGCTATCCTCTAGACTTAAGCTCATCCCTTCAATATAGAGAAAAGAGGGAAGCAGTGAAACTGCAAAGGACACTATAAATAAATCTGTGCAAGATGACAATGGCTATCCATATATGAAAAGAAAAACAGCTGAGGGTGATGATGGAGGGTCCTTATGAATCCGTTATTACTTAACATTTGTAATGTATCCCAGTATTAGCGATACTTGGCAGCTAGCATAGTGTTCCTGAGTTACCGCATTACATGCTGGACTGCTAGAAATTGCTGTCTGGAAAATCAACCTAGATGCAAAGCAACTCTGGACGGGAGAATTGTTTCCTGTGTAACATACTTATCATGGAGGTCCCTCAGTAAAGCAAACCAAGGATTTGCATTTTTCTATTCATTTGGTGCCAAATAGTCTGGAGCTTGTAAAGTTTTTCTCTAAAAAGTCTGCAGTATATTAGAGTGATGAGCTAGGAGAACTTTTCCTATAGGTTGTCAAATTAGTTTCAGAGGTCGCAAATCTTCCAACTTGTGAGCAAAATTTTAGGCCATTAAATAAACGTGAAAAATAAAGTACAAATTTTCTGTCCTGCTCTTTCTGCTAACCTTCAAATTTTTGAGTTTTCTGCCAGACTAAAAATAGTGCTTTCCCGCTCCCTCTCCTAGATTTTAGGCTGGGGAGTGCTGCTCATAGTCACACATGAAGGATAAAAGATATGGATTTACAGCCAAACAAGTATATTTCCCCCCTGTAGGTTTGGTATAACACAAAAAGCAAATATGTCTTCCAGGGAGCTTAATCTTAGCTCTGGAAAAATCTTCCTTTCAGAAAAAGGGAAGACAATTTAGCTTGCATGATTTCTCCTTCTTCTGGGGGTTTCTTTTCTTTTTCTTTCTTGCACCCAAATTTTCTGGTATTCGTCCAAACCACGTGTTAGACTTCAAGTGTGATTCTGGAATATATGCATTAAATGTACATTATACTCTAAGACCCCATAAACAATATTTATTTGTCAGATGTAGTGGAAGAATATATTGTGCTTCTTGAAGATAGTTGCTTTTGGGAGAACTTTTTCCACAGGGGATGGCTTTTACACTCTGTCATCTTAGTGGAGTGAACAATTCATTTTCTAATACCATCCCACATGGATTTTGTCCCATTAACCTGGTGCACAATATATAATGTCACTAAGATAATTCATTAGTATGACCAATTTCTCAAAAAAACAAAGTAACATTAAAGATAAAAATAGGAATAGAAAGAATTGCTAGGCTTAATTGAGTTTAGAAGCACATCTCTTCTTTAACTGTAAGTGTGTTCTCTAGTCCAAAACAATTTTAAAAAGTGTAGTAAGAATTTGTTTTAATAAATAAGTAATACTGCTTCTTTGGGAAGGCGATGTGGAGATAAATATTATTTAGAAAAACTATAAAAATGCCAAGCAGAAAGTGTTCTGTGGAGATTCACTTCAGATATACAGAATAGCTGCTACGTCACAGGAATTTTATTTAGATCATTTCAAAAGGATGAGAGCTTTTAGTAAAATAAGCTGTTGATTTTGCTCAGTGCTAGTGATAAAAAAGAGATAAATTTTAACTTCTTAGTAGCCTAGTTGCTCTTCATGAGTGAGGACAGTTACAGAACTCTTTAGGAATTCAGGAACAAGTCAAAAATTAACTATAAAAAACATCCAGTACTAAGGATTGCTGTCTTACAATATATGTAACCAGAAAGGAATCTCTCAACTCTGAAACTTTGGTGGAACCACTGGTGAGGTTCCAGTTTGTGTATGTCTTCAGTCAAAATAAGCAAAATGTAAGATAACAGGGGATTAAGATAAATTAAGATAACGTGATAATAGGTTGTAGCCTGCACATTTTTCTAGTTTGTTTTGACGAGTCTTCATTTTTTAGTAGTAGATTACTCACACAACTTCCCATGGTGGTTCCCAAGCCAGTAGAAGCAGCAGCCCAAGCAGGATTGCTGCACTGAGTGGAGGGGGTAAAATAAGGCCCAGCCAGGGCCACATTTCCCCTAGCACAGGGGTTCTCAAACTGGGGGTCAGGACCCCTCAAGGGGCTCACGAGCTGTCAGCCTTCACCCTAAGACCCGCTTTGCATCCAGCATTTATAATGGTGTTAAATATATTAAAAAGTGTTTTTAATTTATAAGGGGGGGTCACACTCAGAGGCTTGCTACATGAAAGGGGTCAGAAGTACAAAAGCGTGAGAACCACTACCCTAGCAAGCCCCAGACCCCCCGCCCCCCCCCCACACCATGGGGGCAGTAGGATCCAGGTGATGCCTCTCTCATCCCTTCCTGCCATTTTGCCTTGGGTGTGAGTGTGAGAAATCACAGTGAGGAAGTAGTCAGGGATTCCAGCTAGTAGGAGAAGTTGCAGAAGCAGCCAAAGAAGGGACCACTCAGAGAACTGTCTGTGGTTTTTGAGTGATTCTCTCTGCCCTTTGCTCACTCCTGGGCAAATTCTGTGCCACTGCACTTGTGCAGAATTCATGTCCCTGGCAGATATCTTTGCTTCCCTGCAGAAAATTGACTTTCTGACAGGGAAGCAAAGGGAAGCTGCAAGAGCAGTTATGCACCACTCCCTATCTGCACCGGTACATTGTTTCAGGCACCCAGAGCAGCTGGCGGAGAGGTAAATTACTGCAGGTTTAGGGACAGCACAGCCAGTGACTCCTACCCTGAGCTGGGATCAGTTGCTAGTCCCAGCTGCCCTGGAGGCTGGAGAGAATGGCATTTCCTCTTCCCCTGCAAGGAGTGGGTGTGTCAGACCAACCCCCAGAAACCTCCCCTGTTTCCTGCCCCCATCTCTCCTCAGCTGCGGGGGGGCGGGGTCACTGTACATGGAACTGCTCCCCCAGCCACCAACCCCTGTGCATCTGGACCCTCCCACACCCAGACACCCCTGCCAAGCCTGACCCTCACCCAGAACCCCGCTATCTCTCCATTTCCAAACCTCACCCCACTGAATCGCAACACTTGCATCTGGAGTCCCCTTGTACCCAGATCCCCTGCCTCTGGACCCCTGTGCCCAGACCCCCCCCCAAACTCCCTGAACCCAGACCCCCACTCCACCAAGCCCCAGTCCCCCCCGACTCCCTTAATGAGATCCCCACACCCAGATCCTCTGCTGAGCCCCAGCAACTTTCACCTGGAAGCCCTTGCAGAGTTCCATTGTCCCCCCAACAAGTCTCTATGCATCTAGATCCCCCACACACCTAGACCCCCCGCACTGGGCTGCCTGCACTGAGAGTCTCCCACAAGACTACTCTAACCCTACACCTGGACCCCCCCTCACTGAGCTCATCCACACTTGAATCCTGCCTGGTTGCTTCTGCCTGGCCCAGTCCTAATACACCTGGCAGAGACGGGCAGGGCCCCAGGGTGTTTCTGGGGTAGGCCCAGGCCTTGTCCTATGTCAGGATCGGGTGCCGTGACCTGGGGGGCAGGGAGAACTGCAGGGTGATTGCCCACCTTCGTACAACCAGTGGCCTGTACTCCCCAGTACCATGCTGGAGCCTCTGCATTTATTTATTGACAAATCTTGCAGAATTTTAAAATAGTGTGAACAGTTTTTAATTTTTTGGTGCAGAATGCCCTCAGGAGTATTTGCTGCTTGGCTGTTTGCTTTAAACGTCTCCCTGCCTCACAGTTTCTTCACTCAACCCTCTTCCCAAGAATTGCTTCTCATGTCTTGCTTACAACACTCCTGCTAATATGTCCAAGAATTGTTTGCTTTTTTTGCAACATTGTTACATTGTTGACTCATATTTAGCTTGTGATCCACTTATGCCCCCAGTTCCCTTTCTGCAGTACTACTTCCTAGCCAGTCATTTCCCAGTTAATATGTGCAACTGATTGTTCCTTCCTAAGCAGAGTACTTTGTATTTGTCTTTATTGAATTTCATCCTATTTATTTAAGACCATTTTTCAGGTTTGTCCAGATCATTTTGAATTTTAATTCTAGCCTCAAAGCCCTTGCAATTCCTCCCAGCTTGGTATCATCCATAAACTTTTCTCTGAATGTTTCATCTAACTGTGGCTCTAGCTAATGGTATGTTATAGAAGTTAGAAGTGTGGGGGGGGGGGGAGGCCTGCATAGATCTTTGCTGTGCATCATTGTGCTGCTGTAAA
Organism: Chelonoidis abingdonii; assembly: GCF_003597395.2. Classification (NCBI taxonomy): domain Eukaryota; kingdom Metazoa; phylum Chordata; order Testudines; family Testudinidae; genus Chelonoidis; species Chelonoidis abingdonii. The sequence goes on along the minus strand of NC_133774.1, from coordinate 42,667,624 downwards.
GGCACCCACAGCCACCCTAACCTCTGTTAGTGATCCATGGGTACAAGAATTTCCCAGTGTATGGACTAAAAATAAGGTGGCGTGTGGAAAAATAGCTGCTGAAGTTTTGATTGAGGGAAAAGATCTCCCTCTTCAAAGGCAATATAAATACCCAGCTGCAGCAGCGGAGAGCATTAAAAATACCATAGACTGTCTCTTGGAACAGGGGATGCTTGTGCCTATGCAGAGTATCTGCAGTTCATCAATATGGCCTGTCCTTAAGGTGGATGAGGTCACTTACAGAATGACAATAGACTTCCATGCATTAAATGCGGCCACCCCTGCAGCAGCCCCTGTAGTAGATAAATACAATGAAATCATAGCAGCTGGCTCAAAAGGGTTCTCGTGACTGTTTTGGCTAATGCTTTCATGGCTAAAGCCCTCCATCCTTCATGTTGGTAGAAGTTTGCCTTTACCTATAGGGGACAACAATATGTCTTCAGCCGGACTCCCAAACATTTCCATTCTTCCCCTAGTATTTGTCATGCCCACGTCACTAAAATGTGGAACTATTTGCACCCTAACCAACACTCTCATGTCATTTCATATGTGGATGACATTTTAATACACCCCCTCTGCTTCGGAAATGAACAGGGAAATCACCAGGGAAGTGTTGATTATAGTGCAGGAAACCAGATTAAAGGTAAATAGAGAAAAGGCTCAGTTAGTACAGCAACAAGTGGGTGTGTGCCTTGGGGAGGATGACTGGACTCTTGATCAACAAAGGGTAGAAACGATAGGAAAGCTACCTGCTCCCACTGACACGCACTCCCTAGGAGCTCTCTTGGGAACTTTTAATTTCTCCAGAGAGTTCATTGAAATGTTCTCTGACAAAGCCAATCCTCTGTACCAATTATTAAAGAAAAATAGGATTTGGGAATGGGGACCAGACCAACAGACTGCCATGGCCACCTTGAAACAAGGTTTAGCTAGTGCTCCTGCCCTGGCTTATCCGGACTCTGCCTTGCCCTTTGTGATTCAATTGGCCTCCTCAGAGACAAGCATCAGAGCTACTCTCAACCAAAGGCAATGCGACCAGCTCAGAGTCATCACATATGCCTCCAGCCTCCTAGATCAAACAGAGCAGGGCTTTACTCTTTCACCCCTGTGAAAAGGCATGTCTTACATTGATATGGAATTTGGGGGTGGGAAAGATAGCTCAGTGGTTTGAGCACTGCCCTGCTAAACCCAGGGTTGTGCGTTCAATCCTTCAGGGGGCCACTTAGGGATCTGGGGAAAAATTGGTACTGCTAGTGAAGGCAGGGGGCTGGATTCAATGACTTTTCAAGGTCCCTTCCAGTTCTAGGAGATTGGTATATCTCCAATTATTTTATCTATCTATTGGAGGGTCAAAGATTATTGTTCAGACTGTGCATTCCCCACTCAAGTATACCATATCAGGGAAAATACAGGACGGCCAGGTCTTTAACCCCCCTTTGCTTAATAGACCCTCACCCTAGTAAATTGAGGAGTTGAGTTTAAAAAAAAGCAAGCCATTTCACCAGCCCCATATGGGCTGATTATAGAAGGAGAGGAGCATATCAGAATTGTCTGGGCTTACAGGGAGCTATCAGAATGAATGTTGCTCAGTCTTGTTTGATCTTGTGGAGTACTCGAGGTAGGAGCAGTATAGAAGGGAAGGTATCGTTGATTTGGTCTGACCAGGAGAGTGGTGGCTGAAACCTCCCCTGAAGCAACATATGTTGTATTTGTTGTTTATGTGGGAGGTGAAGAGATTTCTGATTGGCATCTCCCATTGGTTGAAGATGTCATGAACTATGGAGTCATGGCCTTCCCACTTGCGGTCGATCGCAAACTGCCCGCTGAGCATGTCTGGAATCATGTTCTGTGTCCCTGGGAGACAGGCTGTGTACAAGAGGATCTGGTGGGTGATTCATCAATTCCAGAGATTGACTGCTTCTGCACATAGACCTCGTGCCTCCCTGTTTATCGATGTAGAAAACAATTGTGGTATTGTTTGACATGATAAGAATGTGATGAGAACAGATGAACAGGAGAAAGGCTTGACATGCTTTCATTACAGCTCGGCATTTGAAGATGTTGATGTGCATCCTGGCTTTCTGAGAAGTCCACGTTCCCTATGTCATGTGATCATCCATGTGCACTCCCCAACCTACAAGGGATGCATTGGAGATAATCATCTTGTCCAGGGGGGAGGAGAGGAAGGGAACCTCTATGCAGACATGAGGTGGATCTGTCCACCACTTGATGGATGAGAATACGCCGGCGGGACTTTAAGCATGAGGTCCATGGATTGATATTTTGAGGAGTAAACAGTCTGGAGCCACATCCAGAGGTAGTGAAGGTGGAGTTGAGCAAATGTGGCAATGTGTGAACACGAAGCCATGTGGCCAAGGAGCAGGGCTGGCTCTAGCCATTTCACCACCCCAAGCACGGCGACACACTGCAGGGGATGCTCAGCCACTCGCCGGTCCCACGGCTCCAGTGGACCTCCCGCAGGCATGCTTCACCGGAGCCGTAGGAACAGCAGACCCTTGGCAGGGATGCCTGCGGGAGGTCCACCGGAGCCGCCTGCCACCCTCCCGCAACAGGCAGAGCGCCCCCTGTGGCATGCTGCCCCAAGGACGCGCTTGGCGCGCTGGGGCCTAGAGCCAGCCCTGCCAAGGAGTGACAGGCTAGTCTGGCCTGGGATATAAGGATTGTTAATTATATGAGTTACAAGTTCTTGCAGTGTCTGGAACCTGTCCCTTGTAGGTAGGTCCATGCTGTGACTGAGCTTATGTTGGCTCCTTTAAAGTCCAGGGATTTTGTAGGGTCCAAGGTCAATTTTTCGTCATTGATACTGACCCTGAGGGATGAAAGAAGGCCAAGTAACACGGAGGCTGGAAACTTGGGCTTCATGTCTGGACCATGTGGCTAGGAACCTGTTGTCAAGATATGGAAATATTGTACCAGGACACATGACTCTTTCTAGGAATGGGATGATCACTGCAAGCGTCACCATATGAAACTTGGGCTTGTGAATGAAGCAGTTGAGCTGACAGAGGTCCGGGATTGGTCTGCATCTGCTTTTCTTCTTGGGTATCAGGAAGTAAGTTGAATAGAACCTCGTCCCTTGATATTCCAGGGGAACGTGTTCTACTGCTCCCCATTGCAATAAGGAGTTCACCTCTTGGGTGAGGGTGCTGTCATGGGAGTGGTCCCTGGGGAGGGATCCAGGATAGGTGGTGGACTGGAAGAGGTAGCACCATCAGAGCTGAGCTGAGGGGTTTCTCCTCAAAAAATGAATTCAAACGCCTCTTACAAGGGGCCTTCACTGGGGAGGCAGGTGAAGGCTCCCTTTCAGGGGAGTGTTGGAACCAGGACCCCCAATAAAGCCAGTAAGCTGCATCTGAAGGTGTTGAGGTGGTCCCCAGGGCATGGGGAACCAGTGGCTCCGTGGTGGTTGGAGTGGAGTGTGTTGCCAAGATCAGGATGGCCTTCGTGAATACACATACAGTTGGTACGATATCGATGGTCCCTCTCCCTGTCTCCAGCATCTGACTCATCAGAGAATGAGAAGGTGGACTTCGGTTCCATTGGCGGTACCATCAGAGCTGATGGCAGTGTGTAGACCTTCAGAGCAGAAGGCGAGGGGTCTCGCAATGGTGGCATATCATGACGGGGAGAAATAGTCTCCCTAGAGACAGTGAGTTCCAACAAACGCGGTGATCCCAGTTCTGTTAAGGCGAAGATGTCCTGCGTCTTAAGCACCACTTCTGATCTCTCTGGTCTTATTGGTACCTTCTCTTTACTTGGAACCGATGGTGGTGCCACGGACTTCGCTGGAACAGGTGGATCCCGCATGTTGATGGTAACTGGTCCAGCAGGTGAGACTGCTGAATCCCATTTCTTATGGAACTTCTTGTCGTGTCTGTGGTTTAGTGCGCGCTCCATCTTCATAGCTTGAACTCATGAAATGAGCACCTGCTTTCTTCATTTTTGAGGAAGACTTATTCCCATACTTATGGGTATGCTTCCTTCCTTACCTCCCAAGTAGGCCCCGGCATGGGGTCCAGATTCAGTTTCAGAAGCAGGAGGCACACTCCTCAGAGTTTCAGGTTGATATACAGGGAGATCCCCTGGCCTGGGTTCAAGTGGGCATCATGGTGACTTCCATAAGGTGCTTCCAGAGGCAGTGAGCCCAGCCTTCTTGGGTATGGCTGGGGACGAACTCTCAGATACTGCACCTGGATGCAATGTGGGCTTCCCCCAAGCAGTAGAGGCAGTGTTGATGTTCGTCACTCTCTGAGAAAGTATGTGGGCAGGAGGCACAGAGTTTGAAGCCCAGGGTCCTGGGCAAAGTCCGGTACCCTCACATGGGAACAGGGTGTGTATGTGTAGAGAAACAACCCCCTGATCTATCTATCCTAATCAGTAAAATTATGACAACTACGATAAAACAGCTAGAAAGTACTATAAAATTCTAAAAAAATCAACGTTTTTAAAGGTGTGTCAGAGACAAGGACGCTGAAAGTTCTGACCTGGATCATGTGGCAGTGAGAAGGAACTAGAGATGCGGTTGATCCATCCCACCTTTTGTCACCTCGGATAAAACCATCAGGTGTGTCAGGGCACATGTGCAGATCAACAGACATTACTTTCAAATTCTCCAACTCCAGGTGCATGGTAATGCATGCATAAACCCTCACTGGAATATAATAGGAGGAACTCAGAACTGTGGAGCCTTAGTCACTATACTCTCTATGCTATGGAGAGTCCAAAGGGCTCTCCTAAGCCATAGAAAGTCCCAAGCACTTTGTACTGGTAATGATTGGGCAACACTGTGAATCGTGTATATACTTCCTGTGGGCTGGCTGGCTGGTGTAGTACTGTGGCTGCCACCCACCTCTATTTCCCCTTCATCAGGGCCCCTCATAAAATTTACAGTCAGCTTCTCAGCCAAAACTCCTGTAATTCATTCTTCGTCAGGCTGGTAACAGAGCTTGTCAGAAACAGAACTAAAAAAGTTCCAAAACAAACACAAAGTCTTTCATCAGTTTCAGCTCTGTGGAGTCTCCTAACTATTTCACTCAACCATATCCCCTTCCTGGCAGTTTTCTGCTGCCTTTTATATTGAAATCCTTTGTAGTTAGGGTGGCTTAGCCCCAAAATCTTGTATCAGGGTGGCTTAGGGGCAAGCCATTCTGCAGGATGCATACATCTACATAGCTACGTCAAAAGCCACAAACCAGTGTTTAGCCTGAAGTGATGGAACAATGGAGGTAAATGTTACTGATTCAGCAAAATATATTTGTTCCATTTCCCCAGAGCTAGGGTAGGGGAAAGACACCTTTTCTTCTTCTTCAGGATAAGGAAATATCAGGAATAGAAGTTTCTTCCCCCATCCTCCTGTGGTACCTCTTCTACAGCTTCTAGCTAAAACAATGAGGCCGCTTCTGTTTGTAACAGTCTCTCACAGGAAGAATTCCTGAAGAGAGACAAGGAAGAGGGGTGAGTAGGGCGAGTGGTGTGGCAATGCCTAGGGTAGCCTTGGGCAATGATGTTTAAATGCCCATTTGTCAGCCGTGATAATCACCCAGGTCTGGTGGAATAGGGCAAGGTGGTTCCCGAAGGTGAGGGCAAGCTCCGGATTGGCTCCAGAATGATTCTCAATGCTCCTGTCAAATCTGTTGCCTGTGAGATGGTGTGAGGTTGGTCAAGAAGAACTGGCACCCCCTAGAGTACATATGCTTCTTTATTTGGTGGTAATCTAGCTATCAGCCCCAGGCATTGGATGAGATCCTCTGCATTTTTTGGGTCTAGTACTTGTATGACTCACTATTGGGAGCAGGTGTATAGATCCCCAGAGACCTTAAATCCTTGAGGAAATGGAGCACTTTGGTCTCTGGCTGAAGATCTCCGTTCCCTCAAAGTGCAAGTTCTCCATTGTATCTTGTCCTTCACATGGTATGTCTCATGTTTGAAGCTCCTTCTGATGGTCATGACTATCAACCTTGCTTCTTAGGCTCTTTGTCCTTAAGAGTGCCTTTATTGGACTCCAGTTTTTCTGTGGGAGGAAGTGTGTCCAGGTTTTGTCATAACGATTTAGCCAGGTTTAGGATCTCTTAATTAATCACGAGGGCTGTTCTTGTTGGTGTCATAGTGCTAAAAATACTGAAAAGTTTGAGAGACTTAACTTTTACAGGTGTAGTCTGAATGTCCAGGGTCTTTGTGAGACAGACAGTAGGTGTTGGAAAGCTTTAAAGTAGTCGGTTGCTTGTGTCGGGGCTGGTGTCACTGCCTTGTCTGGTGATGTGGAGTAGTTGTATCTCTTCCAAAATTTCTCACTCCTGGGGACCCACATCCAGTTCCAGTGTGGGCAGCCTGGCTAACAGGGCCACTGGGGAATGAGCTCTTCTCTTCCTAATATATGACATGGATATGTGACATGAAAGTCTCCAATAAGGCCAGTATGTCCAGGGTGGTGTGCCAAATGGGTACTAGCTTGGTTGAGGTTGACCATCCCAGTGCCACTCCCACTCCATCTGGGGTGGGGCTCTGAAAGAGGACCCTTCCCCTTTTACACTCTTTAGGGTTACTCTGAGGGTAAAGAAGAGGGATCACTGCTTGGTGCCAATGAGGAGGAGTAAGTCAGCAATGATGTGGAGGAATATAGTTCCTCTTTGTGACCAAATGCAGCCCATATACACACCCTACAGCTATTGTAATAATCTTGGTATAAAATGTGCCTTGTGAGGTATCATTTGAAAACAAATAACTCACTGGTTAATAAAATCATGGTAAAATACATGTAGCAACATTATATGTAAAGTTATTAATGTAAACTGAAATTATGAATGAAGTGTGTTTACCAGACAAGACTGAGAAGAGGATAAAACTATTCCCCAAGACAAAAGACAAGTTGATGCCTCTAGCCCGGTATCATCAAAGTTGATTGGCAGTCACTAGTCAAGTGGACAGGCCTGCCCAAAGGAGGGGGGGAGAAAGTGGGGCAATTTGCCCCGGTCCCCGCAGGGGCCCCCACAAGTTTTTCATGGCCCCTGGATCGGGGTCCTTCATATGCTCCAGGGGCCCTGGAAAACTCTTGCAGGGCCCGGGCCCCTGGAGCTGCTTCTGCTCTGGGTCTTCGGCAGCAATTCGGTGGCAGGGTGTCCTTCTGCTCTGGGACCCACTGCTGAAGTGCCCCAAAGACTCATGGCGGGGAGGTCCTTCTGCCCCAGGACCCACCGCCGAAGTGCCGAGTCTTTGGCGGTGGGGCCCACCAGTGCCGAAGACCCCAGACCCCTTGAATCCTCTGGGCTGCCCTGCAAGTGGACAGAGGCAGGAACAGATCAATTTACATTTTAACAAACAACATGGAACCTCTTTCACTACAGGACTTAATGTCTCCATCCATAGAGTGGGAAGGAAATTTATCTAGGGGTAGCCCTCAGGAAAATGCATATCGAAGGCTGACTGGACTATAAAAGTGAGGGGCAAAAACATCCCAAGGATTCTTTCTTTCCCTATCTCTCTTGTTACCAGATTTTCCCATTACTTTAGGGTACGCTCATTTATTAGGGTTACTTTTTGGTGGGGGAGGAGGGTGTTTCTCTAATTTATCAATAGACTGCTTGTGTCACTTGTATTTTCATACGGAGTTCTACTTCTCCCTTCTGCAAGTCCCCTCCCAGTGGAGCTATCCTACAGGACCTAGGTTCCCCAGGGCTGGGTTCCTCCTGACCCAGAATCTCTCTCTCTCTCGCTGTCTCTCTCACACACACTCTCATCTGAGTGGACCAGGTCAATCAGCACTCCCAAGCTGACCCCCTTATATGTCCCTGGACTCAGCAGCCTGGGTCAGCAGCACTTCCAAGCTGCCACCTTCCTATACCACAGGTTCAGCATGTCCCTCTCTCCACTTTCATGTTACAATTCTTCTGGTAGTAACGCACTTGATGAGCAAACCCCACAGGATTTTTGGGATCTTTAGCTTAAGTAAGAGGAGCGTTGCTGCAGAGCAAATGGGGAAGCCAAAAACACAAGGTGGAGGAAGAAGCAACCAGCTTAACTATAAAAGTTATTTTTTGCTAGATAATAACCATATAAGGAGAGCTAAGGAAACAAACCAGTTACAATATTAAATCTAACTTAAATTTGATTACAAAAATCAGGATTAGAAAATTATACCTGATCACACAAGCAGGGCCATCCTTACCTATACGCAAAGTACACGGCTACGTAAGGCACCAGGAAACTTGGGGCACCAAATTTCCGGGTGCCCTGCACAGCTGTGTACTGCTTCAGCCCCTGCCCCACATCTTCCCCAGGCTCCCCACCCCTGCTCTGCCCCTTCCCACCCCTGCTCCACCCCATCCCTGCCCCTTCCCACCCCTGAGGACTGCAGCAGGGCTGGGCCTGCACTCACCGGTGGCAGGAAGTGCAGGGACCCGGCCTCAGCCACGCCACCATTGAGTGCTGGGGGGGTGGTTCCCCACTGACCTCCAAGCCAGCCACCCCCCACCCCTCCCACAGGGGGGCTGCATAGCACCCAGAATAGCTAGAGATGGCCCTGCACACAAGTCAGAGTTAGAAAGCTATTACCAGAGTAGAAAAAAGAAAGAGAGAGAGAGAGAGAGAGTTGGGTTTTCTCCACTCTGTGAAGCTTGAACTGGTCGGTGTTCCCAGGTGGAGGAGGCAGCTGAGGGTCCGGAGTGCTGGAGACAGGCTGAGCCCCCAGCACTATCAGTCAGGAGAAGATGACTTTCCAATGGAAGTGATGCAGATTCTGGATCCAGTCATCAAAACGCTTACTTGAGCAGGGGTAGGGGTTTTTTGGTGGGGAAAGAACAGTGGTTCAAGGGCGAGCACTAGATTTGTTTCTGGGTAAACTGATGGCTCCCAGGAGTATACCAAAGTTGTTTTGTTCAGGGTAGACAATAGGAGCTGATCATTCCTGGCTATGGGTGGTGTTCCTTAGAGGGAGCTCACAATGCAGTTAGGCAGCTTCAGTATTTTGGATCCCAATAAAGGATTTATTACTAGAATTGGTCTGATAACTACTGAGCTGGATGTGTGCAGATGTGGGTTCATTAACATCTGGAGCAGAGGTCCCCCATCATGCAGAGCTTTCCTGCTTTTCTGGTCCCAGAGTTCAGTGCGGTTCTTGCCTTGGAATCTCTGTTCGCCATTCTGTACGCTAAGGGAGATGCCTCCCTGTCCCATCTTTGATGAAAATGAGGCTAGAGGAGTTTCTTTAATCCTGTCACCCTTGTCCAGAGGGGTTTAGGTGTGTCTCCAACTGCCTTTTCATTGCTTTTTGTAAGTCTTTCTTCTGATCAGTTTTGCTTCAAGCAGTGTCTGGTGGGGGCGGAGTGTACTTCGTTAGTCAGACAGGCGGGAACTGAGCCGTGGTTCCCCAAGAACACAGGGTTGACAGGTAACAAGTCTCCCCCCTCCACCCCCGGCACACACACACACATATTGATGGGATCCTTGCACTGAGTGTCCCCATCACATCCTTACTCCGTGGTACCAGGTTTGAGCTTCAGTCCATCGCAGCTACCGCATCAGTCGCTGGATCCTGCAAACCAGTAGAACGAGACCAATTGCTAGTATAATCTGGAAACCGATGACCACCACCATGGGGTGACGCATGATATTTAAAAGACCTGTTGCACTGAGGCTCCACCCAAGCAAAGTCTCCTATCAGGAGTAATGGCCTGTGTTTTTAACTGTAGCTGCTAGCCTAGAGAGTGTTGAAACTCAAGTTTGCCATTCTCCCCCTTTGCAACTCAGCTTGTAAGCAGAGCTGAGTTAATAGTCCCTTAATGGCAGTGAGACTCAAGCCCAGTGAAATAGGGGGAACCTCCTTGTAGAGCTCAGGATAGGCATTCAAATGTTGTTCAGTCCATATGGGCACAGTAAACGTAATATCACAACTAACAATGGTGATTACATTACAGAAACAGCGATTAATGTAAGGCATCATGGGTTGAATCCAATGTCCTTTAATCAGTACAATATTACATCTCATTCTCTCACACACACACACACACACACACACACGCTTTACCAGCATAGACAATAACAGACCCCCCCCGCTCTTCCTGGATAACATAGAAAGAACATTGGAATAAGTCTCAAGATTTTGGGAAGAAGCATTCAGCATGTTCCTCCTATGCTAGGTCTTCACAGATATAGCCCAAACCTTCTTTTTTCTCCTACACCCTTTTACGTGTACTGTGTTCCACACACTATCTTTCTGCCAGGCCCAATGTTAGGATCTCTGGAGTACATTACTGAGTTAGCATTATTCTGTAATTCCAGTGGGACTACTGGGTGGATTACTCTAATTTCTTTGCCTGTCACAGTTATCAGGGATAACTGCAAGCATTGCTGGTGGTGACTGTACGGAGCGTTAACTAGTCTGCACCAGGGCTGGAGGACTAATTCTTCCTCCATTACATGGGGCCGAATCAAGTTGGTTGCCTCCATAGGAATTTGTCCTGCTGTGGCTTACCGAATCAATCCCATGATTACTTTCTGGGTGAGATCCTGAGCTTGCTCACATGCTGAGGTCAGTGAGACATTATTCTGGAGGGACTGTACACCAAACATTATTAACTCTTCATGTTTTTATATGGTCTCTCTCACCCAGGAAATACCTTACTTATTAACTGCTTGCTCTTCCTCAACTGTTTCAAAGTGCTTTTAATGAGGTTCCCATTTTTCATATATTGTTGGTGGCATATGATAGTTTATTAGCCAGAACTTCTATGTTTGTGGCATCAACTAATGAGATTCCTGATCTTACAGGTGCAATCCAATCACTTAATTCCCTTTTTACATGGTCGGCCCCTTGCCACATTCTTACCCACACATCCCAACCCTTATGGAACCAGGCTGTGGGACCTTGCTGAATCAGCTCATGTTCACCTAAAGTCCAGTGGTTTCCAGTTTATGAGGAACCAGGTGATATTCATGCCTGCTGGTGTGATCAGAGACAGCTGCAGTTCATCTCCGGGTAATGGAAGTGTCTAGGTTCCAACAATAGTGATGACACATAGGGGCACGGTTGCTCCCCAAACAGTGGAGGAAACCAGGACTACCCAGCACCTTCTGTCACCTGGGAGGATGTCACTGGTTGTATTTGGTGGTGTACAACCCTTTCGAGACCACAATGGCTTACACTATAATGGGATGGAGTCTGGTGTGGTCTTAGTTTCGTAACAAAACTTGAGTGACTCCCCAGTGGCACTCTGCGTGCAACTGGCAATGCTTTCCCAGGGGCAACCCAAGGAGTTGCCATTAGCATAGAACTGGTAGTGATGCTGAATGGCCAGGGGTTTGCTCCCATTCCCATAGAATCCATGCATGTGGCACAGCAATTTTACTTCCTGGACCAGCTGGCAAGCACTTCTGAGGTTCAGAGGGATCACAAGTTCAGCATAGGGCCTTGACAGCATCAGACTCCAGACACTTATGAACAGCAGGGTGCTGGTGCACAGGGGGATGTCATGACTCATGTTTGGGGACCTGTGAGGGGACAGAGAAGACAAAACACACTCCCCCCCCCATGAATACTGGGACAATCTGAGACCAATATTGCAGGGTGAACATGAAGCAGTGACCTACATGAGGGTGGCCATCATAATTCAAGGACTTCTCTGGCCTTCTCCTACCTCAACATCAGGGTAGGCACTGACAAGCCCACCTGACACGTATTTTCCAATGACCCCAAACTGTTCCTTCTTGCTAGCTAAGAAGGTTGGCTGTCAGGATGAAAAAGACAGCTATACTATTCCTTGAGGGGCCTGTGGTTTACCCTTCCACTTTTTGAGCTGTGACGAAGGAAACCATTTCTGCCACAGTTTCCCATTTTTTCCATTCAGGATTTCTACCTGATAAACGCTGGGGCTGGCCCAATTCACAATAAAGCAGGGCCTATCCCAGCTGTGTGTCAAAGAATTGTCCTTCACTGAAAACCTTCTGTACATTACTAGCTGCCTAATTCCCATATCAAAGGAAGTTTCCCCCAGCCTAGTTTTGTGCCTGTAGTTTGCTATACTATGCCTAGTTGTGCTGCCACTCACTTGTGTAAAGCAGCTATCACCTCTCTTATGGTTTGTACCCATTCATCTGTTACCATCTTTCCTTCCCAGGCACTACGCAGTTCCACTCCCAACCACCAACTTTCAGGCATGTGCATTTGTCTTCCAGTCATAACTTCAAAGGGAATGTACCCATGTATCACCTCAGAGCCTCTCAGAGCTATTAAAACGGTTGTTAGCTTTTCATCCCAATCCCTCCCTGAGCTTGTTTTCTCAGAGCTTCCTTTAGTATGTGATTGCTTCATTCAACTTGTCCAGAGGACTCAGGGTGTCCAGCTATGTAGAAACATTGCTTAATGCCTAAAGCTTTACATAGATCTTGCATAACATCTCCCACAAAATGGAATCCCAAATCTGAATCAATTACTCTGGGAAGTCCCATTCTTGAGAAAACCATGTTAAAGAGGAAGTGTTGGTTTTAGTAGGGATGGCTTTGACCCATTTGGAGAAAGAATCTACTATTACCAGGCAGTATTTATTCCCTCTACTGCTGGTGGCTAAAGGGCCTATGAAACCTATCTGAATCTGGGACCAGGGACGCTTTGGTGCCCCAATGCATTTTTTTGAACCTAGTGATCAGCATTAACCATGGCACACTGCAGGGAATTATCACACCACTGATCTATATCCACTTTCATGCCCGGCCACCACTCTGTATCTTTAATCCTATTTAAAGTATCCTGTTTTCCTCTATGCCCTTGCTCATACACAAACTGAATCAGGTCCCCCCACACCTGGCTGGGGACTATCCAGTGCCTTTGATCATATGCATCCACAGCCCACCAGACATCTCCAGCCTGTTCAATCCTGTATTTGCCTGTGGGATCTTTCCCTGTCTTGGCTAAGGACTGTTTTTTGTATCCCCCATCTTCAAGGGTACTTAAATCCAAGGTATCTATTCCTTTGCCTAAAGCTTTTCCCTGGGTAGTTACTGCCTCTATTTGTTCTAATTGGTCTGTCTCTCTAGTGTGGTTACTAGTAGCAGCAGCAGCTTTGGCTAAGGCATCAGCTTTATTGTTCCAGTGTGCTTCTTCTGATGATTTTTCTGAAGCCCCTTGGTGTGTCACCCAGCTGTCTCCAGTTCATTCCTTGTCCAGATTTGCAATTTGTCTCCATTTGTCTGAATGAGAAATGGAGCGCCCATCTGTGGTTACCATTTCTCTATTCAGCCAAAGGGGGAGCCACACAGTGATTGCTCTGGCTGTCCAGTCAGAGTCAGTATAAATAGTAACAGAAGTGTCCCAAGATTCATAAGCTAGGACAGCTTTAACTGCCTCCACCTCTGCTGCTTGGGCAGAATGGGGGCAAGCTGGTCCTTGGAGCATCTTTCAGTCATTTACACGGATGGCTCCATACCCTGTACACTGCCACTCCACCCAGGGGTCCTTCAGATTGCCAAATCGGTGTGGTAGACCCCCTTTTCAATTCCACCTACTTCTAAGAAGGTGGAAAAGAAGTACTACATCCCTGCAAAAGGGTTTGAATATTTGTACACATACCCTCTGGTGGTGTCACTGGTCTCATCTGCTGTTAATGAAAGGGACAGGCAGGGCCAAGTCAGTGGCATACTGAAAAATAAAGATGCCAAGAGACTGGACTTGTTTGGCAGAAAATTTTATTCAATGACCAGACTGCAATTACGGGTGTTGATTTTTCTTGCAATGGGGCCAAAACTCTTTGTCGTATCTTTTCTAAAAGGCCTTGATGCCTGGGCAATTCTTAAATCGTAATAAGAGGAGGTTACTTACCTGTAACTGGAGGTTCTTTGAGCTGTATGGACCGTACTTGTATTCCACTCTCTCACCACTGCTCACATGTGCGTGTGATTGTTGGGCCACATGGCAGACTGCACTTGCGTGGTCTGGCATGCGCAGCTCTACCTCAGGCCCCTGCAGACATGGCTGGCATCGGTCTACATTCCCAACAGATACTGAATTATCTACTGTCATCACTCACGTGGTAGAATCCTGCATTGGTGTTGGAGGGAGTTCCCTTCGTTTCCGATGTCTTGGACCTGGGTTGGGGAGCCCACCTGGGCGACCTCAGCATGCAAGATTGTTAGTAGAGTCACAATCGCTTCCTACACATCAATGTCAGGGAGCTCAGAGCTGTTTGCCTGGCCTGCCAAGCCTTTCTACCTCACATAAAAAGCAGGGCGGTCCAGGTCCTGACGGACAATACAGCAGCTATGTTCTATATCAACAAGCAAGGTAGAGCCAGATTGTCTGTCCTTTGCCAAGAAACCCTCAGGCTCTCGGACTTCTGTGTACAACATGACATCCATCTCGTAGCCATACATCTCTGTGAGGTCAGGAACGCTTTGGCAGATGGCCTCAGCAAACCTTCTCATCTCGCCACAAGTGCTCCCTCTATCTGAAAGTGGCCAGTATCATCTTCAGGAGGTGGGGGACTCCCCCAGTGGACCTGTTTGCATCCAGGCAGAACAGGAAATGCCACTTTTTCTGCTCGATTTGGGGGATCAACAGAGACTCCCTGTTGGATGCTTTTCTGCTCCCAGGGTTCTTTGTATACCTTCCCTCCAGCGCTGTTCATTCACAGAGTCCTCATGAAGATCAAGCCAGACAGGGTGAAGGTGATCCTCATAGCGCTGGCTTGGCTGCACCAGCACTGGTACAGCATGCTGCTGGACCTCTCGTTGGCTGCTCCGTTACAGCTACTATTCAGGCTGGCCCTGCTGTCTCAAAACCACAGCAGTCTTCTGCATATGAACCTGGCAGTGCTGCATCTGATGGTTTGGCTGCTGCATAGTTAAATGCAGAGGAGCAGGAGTGCTTGTCCAGTGTCCAACTGGTCCTGTTGGGCAGCAGAAAGCCCTCCACCAGAGACCTACCTGGCCAAATGAAAGCAGTTTGCTTGTTGGACCTTGGATAAAGGCATTCAGACTGAGCGCACATCACTGCAGTTATGGAGTTACACCTGTTTCATAGAACTGGAAGGGACTCTGAAAGGTCATCGAGTCCAGCCCCCTGCCTTCACTAGCAGGACCCAGTGGTGTAGCCAGGTTCTACATGTAGGGGGAGCAAACATAAAAAAAGGTGTCCCCCTTGGCTCCTCTAGCCATGCCTGCCACCAGTGCTGGCCCAGCAGGTGCTGCTTTTTGAAAACATGCTGAGGGGAAGCAGCTGCTTCTCCTGCACCCTGCTAGCTACACTACTGGCAGGACCAAGTACTGATTTTGTCTCAGATCCCTATGCAGCCCCCTCAAGGATTGAACTCACAACCCTGGGTTTGGCAGGCCAAAGCTCAAACCACTGAGCTATCCTGAACTACTTTCTTCAGCTCAAGCTCCAAGGTCTCTCTCTTTCATCTGTCAGGGTCCACTTGGCTGCTATCTTGACCTTCCATCCACTGCTGAGAGTAGGTCATTTTTTCCCCAGGACATGACTGAAGGTTCCTCAAGGGCCTCTACCCACATATCAGGGACCCTGTCCCTCCGTGAGACCTGAATCTTATGCTGTCACGGCTCACGGGTCCACCCTTCGAGCCTCTGGCTTCTTGCTCTCTCCTCCTTTCCTGGAAGGTTGCATTCTTGGTTGCAATAACATCTTCCCGCTGGGTCTCTGAGATTAGAGTACTACCTCTGAACTGCCCTATACAGTCTTTTACAAAGACAAGATCCAGCTGTGGTCACACCTGGCTTTCCTGCCCATGGCGGTCTCACAGTTTCATACAGGCAGGATATTTACTTACCTGTCTTTTTTTCCAAAGCTACATAAGTCAGAGGATGAACGTAGGTTACATTCCCTAGACATCAGGAAGGTGCTAGCTTTCTACATTGAAAGGACCAAACCATTCCACAAATCGACACAATTGTTCATCGCGGTGGCCACAGGATGAAAGGTTGTCCAGTGTCTGCTCAAAGAATTTCTTCCTGGATCACTGCTTGAATTTGCTGCTGCTACAACCAGGCAATGGTGACCCTTTTGGCGATCGAACCACCCACTCAACCATGACACAAGCCTTTTTGGCAGCTTTCCTAGCCCAAGCGCCTATCCAGGACATCTGTAGAGCAACTACCTGGTCGTCCACCCACACATTCACATCCCATTATACACTCAATAGCCCGGGATGATGCTGGCTTCAGTAAAGCAGTGCTGCAAGCCGCAAGACTGTGAACTCTGAGCCCATAAACGCTGATTGTTTGTGAGTCACCAAGAATGGAATCGATGAGCAAGCACTCAAAGAAGGGAAAAAAAATGGTTACTTACCTTCTCATAACTCTTGTTCTTCTAGATGTGTTTCTCATTCCATTCCGTTCCCCACCCTCCTACTTCTATGTTGAAGTTGCTGGGAAGAAGGAACTGAGAGGGCGTAGGGGTGGCAGTGCCTGATATGCCAGCACATGAGCTCGGCCCTCAAGGGGACACCACAGCCGACCCTATGGATACCGCTAAGGCAAAAATCTCCAACTGTGCACGTGGGCGCGCACATGCCTAGAATGGAATGGACATGAGCAACACATCTCGAAGAACAACAGTTACGAAAAGGTAGGTAACCATTTTTTACTGGAACCTTTTAGAAGAGTCTACCATTGGTGCAGCTGAAGAGACACTTCCCCCTTTCCCATCTGTGAATGAATGAATTGAAATATAGATCTCAAATATTAAGATACTATGTTTCCAGATACAGTAGTAAGAAAAAAATAGGGAACCAGACTGAATAAATTATTGTGATTAAATGAAGTTTTATGTGTGAAAGGGAAGAAGTCAACTGTAAGTGATATAATTTTGTGCAAAATAGTGTAAACTTTAATGACAAGGTTTACCTCATGGACAATCCTGTTGGGGAAAAAAGAGGGTTGCATTCCTATTAATTTAGTTTAGTTTAGCAACAAAATGAAAAAATGAAAGCTAATATTTGCAATCAAGCATGATTATGTTAAATTAGAGAAATACACCTGTGCTGAAAGTAGCAGTAAATAAAAGGGACTGAAACCAATGGTGTGTTATAAGGCCATTTAACAGCAGAGTTGAATAATAATGTGAAATAATGCACAGACACAGCTCAGCCATGTGTAACTAAGGTCCCACCATTGTTATTAAAATAAGAACAGAATGAAATGTTTATACAGCTGTTCTGACCTGCTGGAGAACAACCATTCTTGAAGTGACTTTATGTTGTTTAATGGACTGTTAAAACAAGTTCAAAGATCATAACAGAGTATGGAGGAACTTTGCATAAACTCTGTGAACTTTAAACTGGACATCTCAGCAGCTAGCTAAGTATTGATGTATAAATTGCACAGCATGCTTGCTGAAGTTTCAAAGCTGGCAATGAGATGCACTGCAAGGAGTCACCAGGGAAAGTGACTTGTGGAAGAAAGTTGCTGAGCAGAGCCAACAAGCTTGAGCTTAGTGTATGTCCCAACATGGTAGTACCAACAGCTATGACACAAGTTATCTTACACAAAATGGTCTGAAAAGATCTGTTGCACAAAGAGACTGGAATATTTGAACTCAGAGGTGATGGCATGTTCTCTGATTGGATGGTGAGAGGGGACAGCTCTCAATTTGGTTGGACATTTCAAATCTGTAATCAGACGGTGATTCATATTTCTGACAGTCCACACCAGCATTTCCAAGAAGAGGAACCAGAAATTACTGGTTGGGGAATTCTGTGCACCTATGTGCAGAATTCATGTGCCATACATAATTTTTTTTCTCCGCAGGTAATACATTCTGCTGGAAAGGTGCTGTAGTTATGCCTTTTTCCCACCAGGGGCTGCTGTGGTGCGGGAACAGAGCTTCTGGGCCAGTCCCAGCTGCGAACAGGGAAAAGAGGTAGGTCAGGAGGCATGGGATATGAAGGGACAGGCAGCATGGGGCACATGGGACTGCTGGGTGGGGTCACAGACTGGGGTTTGGAAGGGCTAGTGGGGGGGCAGATGGGAAGGGGCTGAATGGGAGTGGGGGTGCAGGGACCCACATGGGAATAGGGAGGAGGGTTGGCTGAGTGGGGGTGCAGTCATGGGGATAGAGGTCAGCTAGGTGCAGTGGTGAAGGCTCCCTAACAATCTCTTCCTGCCTCCCACCCAAAAAACCCTCTATTCCATATTTTTCCCACCCACACCCAACAACACTCCAAATTCACACCCAGGCACCTTCATCGCAATTACT
Source organism: Chelonoidis abingdonii (assembly GCF_003597395.2). Classification (NCBI taxonomy): domain Eukaryota; kingdom Metazoa; phylum Chordata; order Testudines; family Testudinidae; genus Chelonoidis; species Chelonoidis abingdonii. The sequence goes on along the minus strand of NC_133774.1, from coordinate 42,649,371 downwards.
TACCTCTCTCTCAGCTCCTCTGTTACCCGACTCCCCTAAACCTTTGCACTGCTTCTGAACGGTGCGGGAAATATGTTTCTATATTGTAGTTTAAATCATTTACTCAGAGTTCTGTATTAATATGCCTTGCAAGGAATCTATTTGTCAAAAAAACATTTCCTGAATCTTTTTTGTTGTCTGTATTGTTACATACTTGCTGACAGGTATTTTGAAATAAATTACCAAAATAATTGAAACTGGTATGATTATATGTGTTATTTTGATAAATAAAATATGCAGAATTTTAAAATTTTGTGCGTAGAATTTTTGTTTGGTGCAGAATTCTCCCAAAAGTAAGAAATGGGATAAAAAAGCCTGTCTCTTCAAGCACATCACTTCCCAAAAGCCAACACATGCAGAGGGAGAAGACTGAGGTCCTGGACCAGCCACCAGGGAACCCACCTGGTGATATCACATATCTATCTCTGACAGGCACCTTTCATTATCTCTTTCTCTTTTCCAGCAATTTAGGTTGCCTACTAGCACATCATAAAAAGATAATAGTCGTGTCTGGCCTTTGCTCCATCTGGGTTTGCAGTGTCAACTCCTGCTATGAACTGTAACTGAGCAGAAAGCTGGTGGCTGAGCAAAGATCTAGAGATAAGTAACACTTTTTCTTGCATGCTGACTCAAATTAGTCAATTGACTACTGAGTAGTTAGTTAATAAGGAAGTATGCATGCTTGTGTATGTACTTTAAAGATTGTCACAGTTACAGTGTTCCAAATCAAAATAGTTGTAAAGTAACCTCAAATCTAAACAAGTTACTGTTGTTAACTAAAATTGTTAAACACTGTAGCATAGTTAATGGTTTCATATTGGCTTTCAAGTTCTAGGTGTATCCATACATAAACTAGACCGGGGGTAGGCAACCTATGGCACACGTGCCGAAGGTGGCACACGAACTGATTTTCAGTGGCACTCACACTGCCCGGGTTCTGGCCACCAGTCAGCGGGGGCTCTAAAATTTAATTTTAAATGAAGCTTCTTAACCATTTTAAAAACCTTATTTACTTTACATACAACAATAGTTTGGTTATATATTATAGACGTATAGAAAGAGACCTTCTAAAAATGTTAAAATGTATGACTGGCACGCAGAACCTTAAATTAGAGTGAATAAATGAAGACTCAGCACACTAATTCTGAAAGGTTGCCGACCCCTGAACTAGACCAACCGTGTAAGCCTCTTGACCTGCACACAGCCTATGCAGTTTGTTATAAATGTAGGTGTTTCTGTTAGCAGTGTTAATCAGATCTTGGGGCTAATACAATTTTTGGGAAGTAGGTTAAATAGTAGACTACTACAGATCCATTGGGAAGAAGAGGTTGGTGAATTGGTATGTAAGTAATAGACCAAACTGTCTTATGCTTTGGATTGTTTTTCCTCTATTGTAAGCAACAGTACAGTTGATAAGCAGTTGGTGCACGTGAGGCCTTATTCTGAGGGACTCTTAGTCAAAATTCTTAATAAAGTCACCTTCTCAGGATAGAGGTTAAGTGTTATTTTCTATTGTGAGTGTGGTGTCTGAGTCTTAAGATCTAGATGGTTATTGCATCAACTAACTTTCTAGTTTGTTAGCAAAATCATAGTCCAGTACTATTTTGGCCTTGTTATATCTTATACACTATTAGTTGCTGTTGTTAAGGATAGTTAATATAACACTATAAAATTAAAGTCAACCTTCAAATTCTTGTCTTTAATTAAGCAATCAAAATCCAAAGAACCTGAAAAAAGGTGGTATGGATAATCAGTTAAGTAGTTTGCTTAATTAAGGTTTTATGCCCTATCTTTCTTACAAGAGTCTTCACAAAATGCCTAGCAGTAGTAGCAGCATATCTGCCGGCTTGCCTACGCTTGAAATGCTACAGCAGCACAGCTGCAGCTGCTTTGCTGTAGCACTTCAGTGTAGATACTCACTACAGTGATGGGAAGAGCTTGCCCATCAGTGTAGTAATCCACCTCCCCAAGAAGCAGTAGCTAGGCCCCTGAAGAATTCCTCCACTGACATATTAGCGCCTACATGGGTGGCTAGGTCAGCTTAACTACGTCATTCAGGGGTTTGGATTTTCCACACTACTGCTGATGCAATCGGGTTGACCTAACTTCAGTGTAGATCAGGCTCTGTAAGAAAGGATGTTCATTACCTAGGCAGTTGGCTGATCATAAGCAGATCCCAGCAAGAGGTGGCAGCAAACCTTGACTATGCCCTCTTCCTGTTCTGTCAGCTGGGCCTCCTGGTGATCTACTTGATGATTAACTGTTCTGTTCATTCCCTTTGGGGCATTTGGCATTGGCCATTGTTGGAAGACAGGATACTGAGCTAGATGGACCTTTGGTCTGACCCAGTATAGCTGTTCTTATGCTTTTGTGTAAAAATGGTCTTATCCCACTGCAGATCAATAGAATTCATAGGAGACCTGATCAGCTCCAGGACAATGAGAATGTATCCTCCTGAAGGGAGGTCCCTGTTGATACAATTGCTAGTGCTCAGGATAGACTCAAACCTGACGTTATGGACGTGTCGTGGACTGCTAGGCCATATGTTGGTGTGCATGTATGTGTTACCATTTACCTGACTTCACCTGAAACCATTCCAGTTCTGGCTCAGATCTGTCTATTCACTGGCAAAACATCAAATGATCAAGAAGGTCATGATTCCAACTCACATCATTGCAGAACTAAAATGATGCCGAGATGGTGGAATGAACAGACAAAGGTGCATGGAGGAGTACTATTTTCTGCCCTCTTTCTGACAAGGACATTGATCACAGGTATGTCAGACAGATTGGGGAGCCTACTTGGACCACTTACAGATGCAAGGGACCGAGTCACCCGAAGACATGAAGTTCCACCTCAACATCCCAAGGTCCATTATACATGATATTCCTTCATTGGGATACCCCTGTGATATACTTGTTTGCCGCCAAGTGTCAGAAGGGGTGTGAGCTCAAGTTCGCTAATGGATGCTTCCTTCTGCAGTGGTCCCAGAACCTCCTATATGACTTTTCACAGATTTTTCCCCTTATCCCAGCAGTGATTTCCAAAATCAGAAGAGACAAAGCCACGATGATTCTCATAACCATACTGGCTGAAGTAGTTTTGGCTGACTGACATGCTACAGGTATTCATTCAGCTACTGATCCAGTTCCCACCCTGCCTGGACCTGCTATCTTAACACCATGGCCAGATACTCTCTCTAGACCCAAAGTCACTGCAGCTGACAGCATGGTTAGTGGTTGGTTAAGTACCAGAGATGAGAACTGCGCCTTTCAGGTTCAGAAAATCCTGAAAGAGAGCAGGAAACATTGACCAAAAAGATACATTCATCTAAATGGAAGATACCTTTGATATAAGCAGCCCAACATGGCTCAGACTCTATCCAGTCCTCTATATTGAAGATCTTTGCCTATCTATTGCTCCTGAAAGAGTCTGGCCTTTCACTCCTTTAGGTCCACATTGCAGAAATTCCAGCTTATCATCCACTGGCAGTTATGCCTGGTTGTTTCTCTCTCCACTGTATCAAAGTTCCTCAAAGGACTATTACATACTTACTGGTCAGAGAACCTGGGACCTCAGCACACTCCTCAAAATGCTCCTTGCAACACGTCATTCTTAACACTGTCTTCCTTGTGGCTACTGCTTTGGCCAGAAGAGTGAGCGAGCTTCAGCCACTTACGGATGAACTCCCTATACATAATTTCATAGAGATAAGGTGGTCTTAAGACCTTACCTGAAATTCATCCCCCAGATGAATTTAATCTAATCTATCAACCTACCTGTTGTCTTTCTGAAACCATTTGTCACATACAGAAAAGAAACTGCACGCACTTGATGTGCCCAGGACTTTGCTTTATTATATTGACAGGACCAAACTGGTCAGACTGTTTCTATGACTTCTGTGTTTCTATGTCCTTGCAGACCGTGCTGCTTCCTGCAGATCCCATTGGCCGGAAGTGACGAACTGTCACCACTGTGAGCTGCAGGGGGCCGTACCTGTGGACAGTCAATGTAAACAAAATGTCTCTCGGCTTACCAGCGGATTACCCTGATGGGCTGCATACCGAAGGTTGCCCACCCCTGGACTACAATATTAAAAAAAAAAAAAAAAGAAGTTACTGCAGTGACAGTTTTCACTGTAAATAGCATATTGTTATTGATTTATAAAGCTATATTAAATGTTACTTTTCATAAAAATAGTGTTCACTATATTGTATAGTTCTTTTACTATCACCATAGTTACTTTACAAGCTTCAAACTATGTCCCTGATGCTCCCACTAGGTCCACATGGGTAGAATACAATGGGGTTCTTCACAGGAGCAGATTCAACTGCAAAATTAGAGCCTATATCCATTCTGTTCACAATACAAATGATGGGTACATCCTTAGGCAGTTAAGTTACTTCCTCCATTTTTATATGCAGATTACTGTAACTATCTGCTAAGTTTCTGAAGATGATAAAACGCTAAATGATTTTTGTTGTGGCTCCTGCACTGTGGAAGAATCTACCACAAAGAAAATATTTATTTGGCCTGTATCATGAACATAATTTTTGGTGAGGTTGTTATAGACTATAATATATATTAATGGCATGATCTTTGCCAATATTTAAAAAAATAGTAAAGGAATACTGTCCAAGAGATGTAGGAGACCAGTTACTGTATACATCCCTTCCTTGTTTTGACTCAATATTGATTATGGGCTAATTCAAAGTCTTATTAATTCTTTAGAATTGTTGACAAAGTTCAAAAAGATTAACTCAATATATGTAAACTGTCTGAAAGACAATCCAATATTACCAGTGGAATTTAATTCAAAGTGAATAAAGCAAAAAAAAATCACCTTAGAACAAGGTGAACTGATAATGTCATTACATGTTCTAACATGTTTTAAGTCTAGTGTAGACAAGGCACTGTATACTTCAGCATGATATAACTGCTCAAGTTTAAAATCTAGGCTCCCCAGTAGGCTTTAACTTGATCAGTTTAGCACATATTAATAGCAGAATGCCTTAACTGCATTAGATTTTTAAAACTAGTTATTAGTATGTATTAGTTAACACATTCTATCATCATACCTTTTAACTTAGTCTAGACAAGGCCTAAAAGATCCTGCTGCCATCTCTGAGTAAAACAGATACCCCAGATGACGTTATTAGGGGTGGGATGGACAAAAGAAGAGGCTCAGGATTTACAGGTCTATGGGAAGGAATAGCCATTGTAGTATTGCCGCTTTATCACTGTGGGATAATGTTAGCATGTACTCTTCCTCTCATGTAGTCTTCCATACAAGACTCATTATGCTGAGGAGTGAATTTCACCCTTTGTAAGTACATATAGTTGGCCGACGGTGACCTCTTTTTTGCTATTTAATACTTTTATTTAAAGCTATAATCGGGAGGAACTCTATTCATTGTAAACAGATGCCTGTGTACATGGCCATTCTTTTTCCATTTTAAGATATAACTTGCTCCTTAATTCCAGAGATTTGACTGTTCACAAGTTATGACACTAAAAAGGCCACTGAAACTGATTTCATTTAAAGCACTGTAATATCAATTCTTCCAGCTTAATCAAATGTGTATAAACAATTTGAATAAGTATTAATCATACAGTTATTTATTTCAATAATGTAAATTTTTGATTTATATTTATTTTCAGTACCCACTGCATTAGCAAGAGGATGTCAGCTTAGTCACTTCCCCCTGTGGAATGAGAGGATTTGATAATCATTTTTACCAATGATTGTTCTAAAACTTTCTATTGGCTCTCCTAGGAAAGCAATAAATAAAGAGATGTGACTCAGTATGTGACTGTGGATGGAAAAATTGTTCTCTGCCTTCTGGAAAGTAGTAATGACAGCCCACCAGAAAATTATTTACAGATTCTAAAGCAGATCACAAAGAACTTTGACTCACTTTTTTTTTTTTTTTTTGGTGAATGACAGCATTAAGAATGTAACCTCTCTTAACTCTGCTATACCCTGCTAGAATATAATTGACTCAGAACAAGAGGATGACATTGACAGCCTTCTCCAGGAACTTGTTTCACACCTACAAGTTTTTTTCTTCTTATCTCAGAGATTACATAGCACATTTAAGCAATATTCTGCATTAATCTAACCTCTGCCATTTGGACCACATTAACACACCAAGCCAGGTTTATGTACCTCACACGTCAGACCCTATCAAGGAACTTGGTAGTGGCGGTTTGATAAGGACACCATACCCTACTGAACTTGTTCTAAAAACAACAGCAGCAAAACACTCAACTACTCTCACTTTTTAATGACCTTGTTGTCCCCTTATTTAGTTGTTACCAACTAACTGCTTTACTATATGTATGTGTAGCTTAGAAATTTATACAACCAAAAATGCCATATTCCCTGGGATTTCAGATATATTTTTCTTTTATACATACTTCCATTATGTGCTAGAGAAAGCTGCGTTATGTACGGTTATTTAAATCTGCAGCTTCCTCTGGTGGCTTTAAGGTCACTACATGCTAGCTGTAAAGTGTTTAAAAACAAGAGTCTGAGATTAGTTTTGCAATTTCTGTATCTCAATATTGAGATAAATAAACTTGCAATACTGACAAATCAGTAGAGAAGATGAAATTAGAGGAAGGATACTTTGTAATAACTACTCTCATTCTTGGAGTCTAAGCTTCTTATGAAAATGTGATTTAAATTATTAATTTTTTCCCCATATTGTTATTTAAATTTGGATTCTAAAATGTTCTCAAGCTTGTGAAATAACGTTTCCAAACTTGTAGATTATCATGTCTTTCCAAGTAATTTTTTGGATATGTTTCTCAAGATGAAGAAAATTTAACCACACCCTCAAATTAAATTTTGATTGAGTTTCAAGAGAGCTGGGAACATTGTACACTTTGTGCTGGAAGTCTGGAATTTTTAAATCTATCTTCTGAACTTTGTGATACAGTGAAGAACCCAATTGCTTAACTAAACAAAAAAAATCAATGATCTGTAAATGGACTTAATCTTACAATTTTAAAAAATTAAATCTTAAAAAAGACTGTACAGCTGGTGGGAATATTTTTTTCCCCATTCTTTAACATTTTCATTTTGGAAAATATCTTTTCTTCACTGTCTTGAAAACATACCTTCTAATTACACTATTCTCAGTATTTAATTGCTATACATTGATTAAAACGATGACCAAAACTATTATATATTTATTAAAATTTTGAAGTGTTTAAAGAGAGCTTGGATTATGCACTGAGAGCATTTGCTTATTTTTACTGCACAATTCATAAAACAAATAAGATAGCTGTATTTCAAAATCAGACAACAGGTTCTTGAGAGATTCCTTTTCACACTTGTAAAGTGATATTTTTTAGGAACCACAGCTACTAAAGGGCCAATACTTTATTACACTTTACAAGCCAGCTCTGGACAGCTTTACATTCATTTCATCTCCTTTCTTTTTTTCTCCCGCATTATCCTTTTGCTTTGTTCTCTTCTCCTCTTATTTACAGGATTCCGAGGATCATAGATTTCAAAAGTGTCTTCATCCTGCATGCTTGCATCTTTCACTTTTCTGCTTCTGTCCTCAAACTGAAGTACATGTGACAACCTAAAAGAACCCAAACAAATCATAGTTCAGACTTGCTGAGTGAAAGAAGTGACATTAGACATTGTAATTACAATATCCCTGGCAAAATGTACTGTTGTGAGATGGTCATCAAATGCAAAAATGAATTTACTACTACATATCACAGGGTAACCACTTTTACTTTCAAGTTTAAATGTTCTCATATCAGTGTTGTCTGATGGGCTTTTATTTCTAGTATCGAGTTCTTTTGTCTTGTTTCTGTTTGATGCACCTTCCCAGATGAGTTAAATATAATCTTTCCAGAAACTGGGAGTGTTTTTCAGGTTTTCCTATTAGTCACTATGGACTTTTCTTTTAATACCTATGGTCAGCATGACTGTAGGCCTATTTCTATTTTTGCATTGAAACCTCCTACAGTAAGTCCAGGGAACCTTTAAGATTAAACAGGGAATGCATCAGTCCTCCTGTTCCACTTTAAACTGAACATGCTTTCCCATTCATAAATAGGTTTGGAAGGCTCAGATTTTTATTGGTAAATGTTGGTAAACACAGATTTCACCATACAGACAAACCCATGACAAAATGTTTCCATTGATAACCAAAATTTACAATAGACAAAGTCAGAAAAATGCTGCTTGAGAACTTAGGGTGTGATTTAAGAATATTTACTGTGTATTATGATGTGATTTTGACAGTTTGTGTTTTAATGTTTATAAAGCTTTAACTTTTTGCATTTCAAATTCTACGGTCATTAAATAAATATTGTCTGACGCCCTTAATTTCTCACAACCATGAAAACTTAAATGGATAAAATTGAAAAAATGCGTACATAAAATGGATATTATCTATGAACATTATAAAACATAAAAATTGAATTCTGCCAAGCCTTTTCTTAGATTAAACTCTAATTCTGCTCTTCAAGTCAATTTCTTTCTATTGTTGATTTGAAATCTTGACCACATCGGTAGTTTTCCATTTAATGAACTACCCAGTGGTCTGAAAATGTTAACATGTTCTGGAGTCATAGATATCTTGTTGGCATAGTCAGTGGCAGGAAAGCCTGGAGTTGATCAACTCTGGCCTTATTAGTAGGTGTCACTGAAGTGGGAATTAGTATGGAAGATGTCAGAAAACATGAAATTTTAGGCTAGCCAAAATAAAACTTTTAAGGGAATAAAATTCAATTGCTCTACTCTACTGAAAAAAGACAAAATGAACCACGCATACGTACGACAAGTATACCAGTTGTAAAACAATAATCTTCACTGACATGTCAGATACTTTTCCACCTTGCAACATGCTGAACTGGATGCGATTTAACTTTATATATACTTAAGTGAGCCTATTGATTGTAACATTTTAAATGAAAAAACCTCCACTCCATTAATTTCTACCTCTGCCTGCTCAGAAGAGAGATTTTCTATGCAAAACTGCTATTTTAAAATCAGTACAAAAGACTTTAAAATTTGAAAGTTCCATACAAAAGGTGACAATTTCATTTGCATTCAATGTATAAGAATGAGTATAACAATAGAGTACAGTTAAATCTGATATATAAATATTGTGTTCTGTTTCCTATCTATGGATCCAGTTCTGCAACCACTATTAGTTCACACTTCTGTGAATAGTCTCAGGCCTGGGCTACACTAGTGGGGGGGTTCGAACTAAGATATGCAACTTCAGCTATGCTTTTCGTGTAGCTGAAGTCAAAGTATCTTAGTTCAACTTACCTGGCCGTCCTCTTGGGGGCGAGTCGGCTGCCGCGGCTCCCCCGTTGACTCCGCCTACTCCTCCTGCCGAGGTGGAGTATGGGCGTTGATTAGCAGATCAATTTATCGCGTCCAGACGAGATGCAATAAATCGATCCCCGATACATCGAACGCTACCCTCCGATCCGGCTGGTAGTATAGACGGACCTTCAATTAAGTTTTTGGGCACTACTAGCAGTAGCAAGAACTACACTTAAAAGTAATGGCTTCTCTGCATGGGCACTTTAGTCCATACTAACTTGTGTTAGTGAGGATTGAAAAAGCCTGTGTATATGTGATGCAAACCTTTAAAGCACATCCTCTCCCTAGTTGGTGCCCTGTTATCTAAGTGTACTAAATTTGATGCGAATTAAGTTAGTGCAGATTATTGTTCATGTACACAGAATGCTGCTGCAGACAACTTTGATAGCCCTCCAGCAGCTTTACAAGAGTCCTCAAGCAGCTGCTTGCAGCTGTAGTCAGAACCTTGATAATCTAGCCATCTGGGGAGAAATGGGGGTGCAGGCAGCTTTTGTGGCCAGCCACCACAATAAGAAACTGTTAGAGGAAATATTAAAACAGATGGTTGAAAAGGGTCACTACCAAGACGCCTCTCAGTGCTGTATAAAAATCAAACAGCTAAGGCAAACATACGAAGACAGCAAGGATGACAGAAGAAGATCCATCGTTGGCCATTTGACCTGTCCATTTTTTAAGGATATGGAAAGGCATTTTTAGCTCACATGATGGCCTTGCAGAGACTCAATGCAAGAGCACAAGTTGGAGGAGGATGACAATGAGGAGGACAGAGAAGATATCTCCCTGAACAGCCAGGATCTCTTCAGAACTTGGGACCCAGAGAGTGGCCATACAGGAAGCCAGCCCAATTCCCAGTTTCGGACACAGGAAGAACAACCTACAGAGCCTGTCAAGGGGACCTTGGCATGTAAGTAATCATCCATGTTGTTGTAGCTAAGTCTTAACAATACTTTAGTTCAGGCCTTAGGCCTCATCCTGGGCCTTTATCAGGGCCTTCACTTACTACATTCTCAGAAGGACAAGCAGCAGCAAAGGCAAGTTGTTCACTCATCTGTGAATAGGAATTGCCCCCATCCACCACACTATATTTAAATTTTGAACTTTTTCAATTTAAATCTGTTTGTTTACAATTGTTAGCAAAATGTGTAATGTATTTCATTCTTGGCAGTTACGGACTGGCATATACTAAGCAATAAAAAACCCTGAAAATTACAAATAATCTGGAATCCAAGCATAGTACACAACAAGTACAAATTTTCATAGGTAATGTGGTCTTACAAAGAATAACAACACAGGCTCAAGATAAAGAGTGTGACAACATGCCACTTTCACCATCCAAAAAGAAACTCCAGTGCTCACAATTCAACACCCTGCCCCACCATCCCTCAAACATGGATAACAACTGCACATCGTCAGGCACCAAACTCCAAGTAAGAACAAAAAGCATCTCTGACAGCATTAACCTGGTGGTTTACACTTTTCAGTGGATGCCTTCATGGTTGCTTATGGTGTTCAGCAAATCTCTGTACCTTCACCTCCCACTCATTGTTATGACTTTCTCCCTTTCACAAATATTGTGCAAAATACAATCCACAGCTATTCTCCTAGGCAAGTTTTGTTTTGCAGCTTCTAACCCAGTCATAAAGACAGCACCATATAGCTTTGTGACTACCCAACTCACACTCCACTGTCATTCTGCAAGTACTGAGGCAATAGTTAAACTGTTCCTTTTCTTCTCTCCAATAGCCTGTGAGCAGCTTCATAAGCTAGAGAAGCAGATAATATGCTCCAGGTCTCTCACAAAGACTGGAGCAATCTCTATACCATTATTGTCCATCGTGATCCTGGGGCGCAAACTTTCCACTATTCATTAAAGGTAACCTGACGTGAGCTCTGAAAGATCCTAGCATTGTGGACCTTTCCAGAACACCCAGCATTTATGTTTGTAAATCTGCCATGGCAGTTGACCAGGCCTTGGAGAAATAGTCTTTTCTGTTTATAACCTCCAAGGTGTGATGCGGCAGGGAAAAGATAAGCACTTGGCTCTCATCAATTGCTTCAATACAGTTTCGGAACCCCACATACGCAAAGCCATCAATAATCTCCTGAGCACCAAGCTGTATAACCTGGTTCAACAATACCTTCTGCACAGCAGCACACACCTTCACGACAATGGTCCCAACAGTCAATCTCCCCATGCTGAATAGTTGGCAATGGACCAGTTAACAGTCAGGAGTGGCTGTCTTCCATATGGCAATGGTGACATCTTCCATATGGCAATGGCAATGGCAACATCTCAACCGGTATGGGACACCGCTACTACTGTAGCCCCAAGGCCAATTCAGCACAGATCTCCAAAAAGCTGCCTTCACCACAGTGAAATTCTGTTGCCACTGCTGGTCATCCCTGGTTTGAAGAAAGATTCTCTGCCACCAATCAATGCTGGTTTCCTGGGTCCAGAAATGGCGCTGCACTGTGTGAAGCTGCTCCAGGAAGAACTTGTGTAGTAGCAGTTCCTTGTTGATGTCCCCGCTTTTCCTCCATCCCCTGTTGCCTCTGGAGGAGCCGCTGTTGTAGCCACATCATCTGCTTGATGGCATGGCAGCTGCAGTCCAAAACCAAAGCCACCTAATGCCAACAGCTTATATAAAGCACAAACAGCCTTTGCCTATTGCAGATGCCAGCATAGCATATCTTCAGAGCATTCTTGCATCCATGCTTGCCAACAGGAATCTCAACTAGTGCAAACTAAGCTCCCATATAGACAAGTGCTAAGTGTTTACAGGATTGTGTAATAAGGCTGTTCATGTTTTTAGTAATTTGTATTCATTAGCAGGTGCTTGGGAAAGACCTGAAATCTTAAAAAAAATCAGCATCAGTATGAAAGTTTCATCACAAGAGGAAATATTGTCTTATCATGCTTATATAATATACTAAAATCTGAATGAAAGAAGCCATTTTCCACAAAAGCTTGAAGCACAAACCTGAACATGTAACACTTTTTATGGATAACTTCTCTATAATTACATCTAATTTTCTCATTTAATAGAAATCAAAGTGTTTTAACTTGTTTTTCTTTCAACGTTTGTCTTAAAAAAAGAAAAAAAAATCATCCACGACAGTCACTGATTTTCAGCACAATAAACTCCTGACCTATGTGCTTCTATAAATCACTGATTGTACTGAATTGAAAGCATGCCTACATTTTACAATGTCCTATGAACATATACATGCATATTTGTTAGACTTGTTCCAATATATAACGTGTCAGTAGGTTATAATTCTGTGCACACTAATAACTCTACAATTTATTTTCTTTATAATATCTAAAATTCAGCAAAGAATCCTGTGGCACCTTCTAGACTAACAGACATTTTGGAGCATGAGCTTTCGTGGGTGAATATCCACTCACCCACGAAAGCTCATGCTCCAAAACGTTTGTTAGTCTAGAAGGTGCCACAGGATTCTTTGCTGCTTTTACAGATCCAGACTAACACGGCCACCCCTCTGATATCTAAAATTCAATACAACTTAATTTGCCCTTGTGGTGACTCATGATTGCAAATTTGTAGTTTAATTCTAAAAGAGACTGAACAATAATTAATTTTAGTTGACACTTACTGCATTTGTCCTTTTCTTCTCAATTTATTAAATATGAAAATTAGAGTACTGTTCTCTAAAATTAAGATACAACAAGAATGACAACATTCTTTGGAAGTGTTACATACACTCTGTATACATTTCATAATTTGGTGCTTTCAGTTTGAATAGATAACACCACATGTTTGCAGTACAGGATTGATAGAAAATGTGGGATTCTCACACAGAGCTTCTTCCTCAGCTTGCTGGGCTACAGATGCTGAGCTGGGTGTAGACTAGGTACAGTCTACTCTTTCCCAAGGCTGGAGGAAACCAGGAAGGAGATTGTGATTTTGAGTCAGCCTCTATTCTGGGACAGAGGAAAGAGAGGGCCAGGGAGAGAAGTATGAGAATGGCTCTGTACCCTGGTGGTTAAAGCACAGTTGTATCAAACGTGTTAACATAACTCAGTCACTGGCCAACATGGTTCGGGTTTAGTATACAGAGACGGCAGCCTGCTTAGCAGCATGGCAAACACATAATTAAACGTCATTTTTATTAAAATGACCTTTTATTAAAACCCCCTTGACAGTCTCTTAGATGGTATTAAAGATTGTAATTGCCATCTTTTTGGGGGAAAAGAGAATTAGTTGAGATAGGTTGTTGCTGTTAAAGTCTGATTCTGCTTCCTAGAAAAATAAAACAAGACAAAGCACACAAAAGGGGAAAGAAAAGAATAACAAAGATAGAAAATGCACCTTCTGTATCTGTGACACTCTGTGCCTTAAAGCAGCACCCTGGAACCCCCATATTCACCACTGGCATATAATTATGATGTTTTGTACAAAGTATGCCTTGTGGGGTGTCATTTTAAAAGTTGATCTGTTGAACTCTTATGTTCTATTGGATTGTACGTACTATTATTGTATGTGAAGTTATGAAGTTTTGCTGTGTGTGTGTAATACTGAAATATGTTGTGAGGTTGGGATCACCCACAACCAGTCTTTCAGGTACAACAATACAGTAGCCAGATGGACTGATAGCCCATTAAAGGGAAGCCACTGTCTCAAGAACTGTATACAATGAGACTTGTCAGAGATAGCACATATACAATGGAAACTGCTCAACCCATGTCATACCAAAAGATCTTTCAAGCAAGCTGGGAGAAACTATGAAGTGGGGAAATGACATCATGGCTTGGCCTCACTCCCCCTACAACTCAACACTTGGAAATACGTCTGGAGGACAAAGACTTTGAACTGGGGAGAGTGGTCCCAGCTTGTGTATTGAAGATCTCTGACTTGCTAGTACCACCTATCAGGGTGAGACACTGTTTGATTCAAATCTTGTTTAGTTTATAACTCAGATTGTGAATTTACTTTTATTTCTTAGGTAACCAACTTTGATCTCTACATGTACTACTTATAATCACTTAAAATCTATCTTTCTGTAGTTAATAAATCTGTTTTATATTTTATCTAAAACAATGTTTTTGTTAAAGTGCTTGGGAAATCTCAGCTTAGTTTACAAAGGCTAGTGTGTGTCTTCTCCACTGTGAGGGCGGGGTGGACTGGGTAATGAACTTACACTGGTCAGGCTTCTGACCAAGGAAAGACAATATAGTTCTGAGGGTGCAGGGCTGGGGAACTGGGGGGAATTGGCTTGAGCCTCTCTGCTGTTGGTTCATGAGTGGCTGGGAGAAGCATTCGTGTAACTCAGTCCCTTCCTGTGGATATGTGTAAGTACAGTACCTGCAGAGGTTTGTAGCTTGCCAACATCATCAGTGTGAGATTACCCCAACATCATCAGTGTGAGGTTGTTAGGACAGTAGGCTCAGCGTCCCACAGCAGATTGCACCCCAGGAATCCCATCAGAGTGTCTGTTGTTTATTTTCACTTACAACCTCACTAGTGGAAAAACAGGCATGAGACAGTCTTGTCAGCCACTCTGAAACCTGGTAAACTTGTACCAGCATTGAGTTGTTTAGGTTGCATTTAACTGCCTCTTTCTGGTCATAGGCTTACAGTAGTGTAGCAAAATATACCGTATGGCCAGCTAAGCCAGAAGATATAAGAGGGATAGTAGGACAGAGAAGAAATAAGATGGGGAAGGGAATGGACAAAAGGAAGGAGGAGGGAACACAGTCTCACTGCTCAGCTGGTGTTCAGGATTCGGTTGGAACTGGTAGAATTGGCGGAATCATCTGGATCCCACTTTTTGGCCTGGTCTGGATCTCTCAGGATCAGAATGAAGGTCCATCATTGCAGGATATGGTGGTGGTAGCAGCCATGATAGTGAAGCTCATTCCAATGGCCAATTTTTCTCCCAAAGTCTCTTTCTTTAAGGACCACAAAAGGGAATAATGGGTGGAATAGCCTGTCCTCCCATCATTTTGTCCACAATAGGTCTAACTTCCGAGACACCAATTTTGGTTCACTGATTTCCGGTTCCACATGTTTCTTGTTTCCGAAGCATGATCTTAACACTGTCCTTGAGTTATATCTATACTCCTTTTTGTTTGGACCAATCCAGTCTATCTTGCTTTTGCACCTTTTACCATCAACATTTGTTGTTATAGGTAGCGAATTGTGTCATCCTATTGACGTAATACAGTTGAGCTCACAATTAAGGTAAAACTGGAGGTCCAGTGATCACAACAGCACTCTTCTGGGAGGTGGGAGACCCAGAATCCAGTCTCCCTGCTCCAAAGACTTTTTAAATTATTTATCCACAGAGGAACAGAGACTGAGAGAGCCCCCACATCAGAATATCCCATAGTCCACTGGTTAGAGCGCTCACCTGAGAGCTGGTAGATCCTTATTAAAATCCCCTCTCCTGCTCAAATGGAGCAGGGACTTGACCTGGGGATCACCATCTCCCAGGTGAGTATGCTAACCACTGGGCTAAAAGTTATGAAAGATCCTCCTTCTCCTCCTCCTCCTGCTGCTCTTTTGCTTCTCGCAAAAGTAGAGGAGATGCCTAACCCCAAGAGTTTGCAACTGAGAATCTCAAACAGAGGGAGGCACAGAACTCCCTGAAAGGTGTAGAGTTAGGGGCACAACCCTCACCTTGGCATCTCCCATGGGTTAATTTAGTCAAGGAGCTGCCTAGTGTACTGGCTTTTGTGAATGTCATTCAGAGGTGCCTGTCATTCCGCATTCATGGTAAAGGGAGCCCAGGTGCCTAGCTCACACATTGTGAATCCCAGTGGTTTGCTAAGTATCAGAGGGGTAGCCATGTTAGTCTGGATCTGTAAAAAGAACAAAGACTCCTGTGGCACTTTATAGACTAACAGACATATTGGAGCATAAATTTTCGTGGGTGAACATCCACTTCGTCAGATGCATGATGTCTGTTAGTCTATAAGGTGCCACAGGACTCTTGTCGTTTTTTAGTGATTTGCTAGGCACCAAAAACATAGGCATGGTGATGCTGAGTAGCTTAGAATCTAGCTTGAATCTAGCTCCACATTTGCATTGCCAAGCAATTGGCTAAGTATTCTGTTCAACAAATACGAAGGTGGTCTTAAGAAAATTGTACACAGATCAAAACTCTATTTTTTGTGTGAAACAGCTAGTTGCCCAGATAATTTGACTACAGTCACTGTGCTGATGGCTCCACTTTTTAATCTCCCAGAGTTAGTACTTCGAAAACCCCACTCTGCAACTTATACTTATCACCAGTAGTTGACAGTTCACTCTATGCTATTATGACACACACGCCAACCGTTTGGTTTCTTCTGTATTTGAAAAGTGGAAGAAATCAGTTTCTTTGCAGAAGATTCTAGAAACAGACGAAGCACTTTACATTTTAAGCTCACAGCTGACTTCTGATAGAGAGCTTGCTGAAAACATGTGCCAAAATATTCAGACCATGGAGCTAGATCAGGGCAAACTATGGCCCCTGGGCCAGATCCAGCCCATCAAGGCTTTGGACCAGGCCCACAGGATTGCTACCCCCATGGCGCTGCGGGGCTAAGGCAGGCTCCTTGCCTGCCTTGGCTCCGTGCCACTCCTAGAAGCAGCCAGCACCACATCCCTGCGGCCCCTGGCGGGGGGCAGAGGGCTCTGTGCGCTGCCCTTGTCTGCAGACACTGCCCCCTCCCCCCGCAGCTCCCATTGGCTGAGAATGGGGAACCGTGGCCAATGGGAGCTTCGGGGGAGGTACCCACAGGCGAGGGCAGCGCAGTGAGCCCTCTGCCCCCTGCCCACTCCCAGGAGCCACAGGGATGTGGTGCTGGCTGCTTCTGGGAGCAACACAGGGTCAGGGAAGGCAGGGAGTCTGCCTTAGCCCTGCTGTGCTCCGCTGCCACCCCGGAGCTGTTAAAGGTAAGTGGTGCCGGGCTGGAACTTGCAGCCTGCCTGCACCCCACACCGCAACCCCCTGCCTTGAGCCCCCACTGCACCTCACACTCCTCCTGCACCCCAACCCCCTGCAGAGCCCCCTGCTGCACTCCAACCCCTTGCCCTGAGCCCCTTCCTGCACACTGCACCCACTCCCACACCCCAACCTCTTGCCCCAGCCTTACATTCATGGCCCTACATGCTATTTCCCCACCCAGATGTGGCCCTTGCGCCAAAAAATTTGCCCACCGCTGAGCTAGATACACAAATGGGCTTATGTGCCCAAGTCCAACAACTAGGTGCCACCGACATTCTCAAACCCCTCCGCTCAGGTGCCACTTAACCTTGCAGGTGCCTAAAGTCTACTAGCATCTAAGTCTCCATTGGTAGGCAAGTGCTCCAGTGAAGAACTCAGCTGCAAATAGCGAAAGGAACAAGTTCTGTCATCTTTCATTTTGAGTGCCTTCAAAATTTGTCCACACCAATGTCTGCATGTCAAAATTAGGCCATTGTACATATATTAAAGCTAAAAGCACAAATATGAATTTTACCTAGAAGTAGGTGCATATACAACACCAAGACTAGCTAAGAATGTGGCTGTTGCTTCCACTATCAAGAGACACTGAGGTAAGCAAGACACAGCTTTTCACATTCTAATTAGCAATAGTGCCTCTATGGACCTGAGAGTTAAACTCCCACTAGCAGACATATACACGCCTAGAACATGTACAAAAACTACAAATCCCTTCCACATTTAGATCAAATAAGTTCATCACAATAAATACCAAAGTCATGAATATTGTAAATTACCATCACTACATTTTATATGGAATCAGTTCACTCCGTCAGTGAGGTAAAAGAGAAAACAGCTAGGGTTTACAACATTCTGATCACTGTTTGAGTATATTTTTGGATATAACTACAAGGATTTCTAAATAATTTGTTAGGTAGAGCCTAACATGGAACTTAATTTTCTTCTATTGTTTATGTTTCTTCAGTCCAACGCTGACCAAAAGCAAAATGCCAATTTTTTCAGAGTGATATTTGAGTGATTCCTCTTTCTTTAAATTATGCCCTACTTATAACATAAAACTTTCCTAAAAATACTGTGAAATCAGAGTATTCAGAAAGTACAAGCATGAATAACAGAGAAAATGTTGCAACATTTTCCTTCTGTCACCCTCATGATATATAGCCAGGAGATAGAATTGTAGCCGATATGAACAGACAGACAAAACAGATGAGTGAGTCCACAGATCAAAGCAAAAGAGGTTTCTCTTCATAGGAAAAAAAAGTTAGCTGTTCTGGAAGAATGAACTCACTGGCACTCTTTTCACTTCCAGCAGAGTAATGAGTGGCATAAGAAGAGGAGAAACAGAAGAGACCAAAAAGAAAAATAAATTGAGGAAGAAAGGTAAAGAATGAAAAAGGAAAAGAATGAGTAACAAAAACAAAGAGAATAAAGGGAGGCTGACCAAAATGCAAAGAATGGAAAATAAAAAGGAAGAAAAAAAGCCAGAGAAAAGGGTAAATGAATGAAAATCGAAAACAAGCAAAGAATTCAAATCAAGGGGAAAAAATGAGAGAAAACACAGGACTGAGACACAAAAACAAACAAACAAAATAAAAACCAGAATGGCAAAAGAAATGTGAAAAACCAGAAGGTTTTAAAAGAGGTAATGTTATATAAATGTAAAACAAAACTAAGCCTGCAGCCCCTCTCCTCTAAGCTGATGTATCACAGCTAAGAACAAGGTTCTTAGAACTGCTTTGGCTGCCAGTATACACTAGTGCTCCCACCATTGTAGTACCAGTGGATCTGATCTGGTGTTACAGCAGGTTAGAGAACTGAACAAAAATCTGAGTGTAGGTACAGCCCTGGTTTACTGGGACAGGCAATAAATGTGCCCTGTTCCCAGAGTCTGCCTTAGGGAAAACAGTGCCCTGGGAGAACTTTCTTTGGCACTCTTTATGTACTGCTTCCCCAGCGGCGGGCAGCCACTCAGCAGGCAGAGCAGCAGCAGCTGGAGTGATGGTGATGTTGCAGTTGTCATGCTGCTGGGAGGGTGGAGAGGGTAGGCATGTGAGTGCCTGGCTTCTGCCCAACAGCCCCTTTTATCTCCTTCCACTGCCTTCCAGGTGGGCATAGCCCTTCTGCAGCCTCTTGACCACAGCGCCCTGGGCGGTTGCCCATATCGGCCACCCATAAGACTAGCCCTACCTATTCCTAAGGCAGCTTGCATCCACCACAATTGCTCCTTGCAATAGAAGACTCTAGAGGAATTCCATCACCATTTCCCATCTGTCACATCTTAACATTATCTAGCTATCCATCTGGCTTTGGATACTATACCCTGTGTGTGTGTGCACACACCACAAACTCCTACTTCCAAAATAATTAAACTATTTTCCTGAAAGCTGTGGAGAGAGGGAGGGAGAGAGAGCGCGAGCTTGTTAATCTCTATTCTTAAATGCTTGGGAGGTGCTTAGATACTAGAGTACTGGGGTGGGGGTGACACACGTAAGTATCTAGACCAATAGACACCAAATCTGAACCTCACCTGAATACATCTGCTTGAGCGTGGTCTCATTTGTTTATGTGAGCCATGTGGTGGTGTAAAAACCATGTCCCCATGCAGCATTCCTCCAGGACTTGCTGCTTTCTGTCCATCCATCCATCCACAATATCAAGCTATGAAAGCCCTTACCCTAGTAGCACCCATTCCATTGCCACAGAAGCAATATGGTCTCTCCCTATATCATGTTTCCATACATTACGGACATATTTTACCAATCATCATCTTATCATTTCCATAAGTTTTGCAGTTCACTGACACTAATTATTTATTGTCACATAATTCAATTGGTGACCACTGTCCACTGCCAACTGATTTTACTTTATCTGTCTTTTTACACTGCCCTTAGTTTCACCTCTGCCCATTCCTGTGTTCCTCTTCCCTACTATCAGATTACCTCTCCTCTCCTCCAAATTCTTGTGCTGTCACAGAACCTTCCAGCTCCCTTGCCTCAGTTTTACTAAATTGACAACTTCATTAAAAAGAATGAATTAAGGCTTTTTTGCTCACAGACAGCAGAATACTAATTTTCAGTCACTACATAAAGATGTTAAAAATATTTATCATGATACCACATGTCCTGCAATGGTTACAAAAACATTTCCAACATCAAGTAGCATGCTTTTCTAATCTTCCAGACTATTGAATTAATGCTGAGGCAGAATGAAAACTGAAGGTAATACTGAGAAAATCATCACACAATATATTAATAAGGAATTTTAAACCAAAATCATTGTGTTTTAAGTCCTCTATATAAAATGATTAACTTGTGGAACTGGCTTTATTATTCCATGTCCCAAGACAATATTGAATAGTTTTTACCTCTTTTAAACATAGCTCATTAACAAATAAGCCTTAATTTAGCAGATGGAACTCGCATATTTTTTTCAGATTTTAGACTGACCTCAGAGGATCATTATAATACTGAGTCACAGAAATCACCTTAAATTGTCATTACAATTTCAGTCTAGATAAAGGTGCAATTTAAACACTGTTGGTGGGCTACATTACCTCTGCAAGACCTGAAAAGCTGAGCACATATTAAAAAAGGCAAACTGGGTGTATTTACTTAATAAAAAGGCAATAGACTTTGAGCACAAAAACTGTGAAACATAATTAGTCGAACTAAAATAAAGGATGTACAGTGTCTAAAGTCCAAACAAGAACAATTATTGAATAGAATATAATTCAAAACTAAAAATCTTGGGCTATTATTAAGGTTCCTGCATAAAGCAAAAATCTCCCTAATTTTTACATAAGGAAAACTGAAAATTTAATTAATAAACTTATATCTGTATTAAAGTCAGATCATAGATGACTCATAGCATTGATTAGCACATTGGAAGGGAATACTGTATATAACAAACACTGGCAAAAGATCAGATCAACTTACTTTCTTCAGAATATTTAGCATATAACCTCAGAAGAATGACTAAATATATCCATTTGGATCAGTTAATCAACAACTCTTGTTACTACTTCCTTTAGAGGCAGAAAAGACTTTGGTTTAGGCTGAATGAACATTTTTCTTTGAAGTGTTGAACAGATGATATCACCTAGGCTTGCTTGTTGAAGTAGTTCATTTTACTACAAGTCTTTCCAGGTGACTCCACTGCCAAAATGGATGCTGGAGGAAACAACATTATCACACCAGCAATTTGTAGGTCCTCTAAAATACCAAGGAAGAACCCTGAAAAAAAATGTTTTTTTGTGTTTTCTCCTGGCTTGGGCCTGTACCATAAGATGTACATATCTTTTTGGACAAGTACTTTTTTAGGGATTCTTAACATTTTTCAGTCACTACATAAAGATGTTAAAAATATTTATCATGATACCACATGTCCATCACATATTGTGTGACGATTTTCTCAGTATTACCTTCAGTTTTCATTCTGCCTCAGCATTAATTCAACGAGATTCGACGGGGACAGGTGAGCAAAGCCCACAGGTAAGTGGGGAACATGGAGACCTGGGAGATGGGTTGGAAACAAGAGGGAGCGTGGGCTATAATGGCAGAGAGAAAGGAGGAGCAGGGCAAAACTGGGAGGCAAGATCAAACCAGTATCTTAGATGCCTATATACAAATGTGAGAAGTATGGGTAATAAGCAGGAAGAACTGGAAGTGCTAATAAATAAATACAACTATGACATTTTTGCATCAACTGAAACGTGATAAAACACATATGAATGTGGTATTGGGTTAAGTGCTCAAAGATAGACAGGAAAAAGGAGATGTGTGCTATAATACAAAAGTACACACTTGACTGAGTGGAATCACCTAGGAGACGAAATTTAATCCTGGTTAGACTAAAAGGTAAAAAACAAGTGATGTCGGCTATATATCATACAGCCAACCTAACCAGTGAAAGGTGAGAGCCTTAAAACAACAACAAATCATCCCAAAGCCCAAAATTGGTGGAGGGACTTCAACTATCCAGAATAATGTGGAAAAAAACACCGTGGCACAGGACTATCCAATAAGTTCCTGGACTGGCATTGCAGAGCGGGTAAACGTTTTAGTCAGAAGGTTGAAAAAAGGCGGTTGCTGGGGGAACTGTTTGCTTAACGTGGGAATGCAAAGAGGAGAACTGCCGTGAAATTGAAAAGGTTGAGAAACTTGGTGAGGGAAGGGACCATGGTAAGATCAAGAGAATCCTCGCCTCGACGAAAGTGGGTATGAGTGCCCACGTCGAGCGAAAGCGGGGCTATCGGACGCTCCCCAAACACCTGCTGGGTGTGATCGATGAGAGTGTGCCACAAGTCCGTGGGGCTGCTTCATAAAGGTCAATAGAGTTGCCAATGGCCTAAGGAAGGAGGAGAGGGGAATACAGGCAAGGAAGAAGTAGGGACGACTGCAAATGGATTTCAGGTAAGCAAGATTTTGGGAAGCTCAGAGAGGCTGAATAGGAGAGGTCCGCAGGTAGGTCTATATATACTATTTAATAAACACCTGGAGAAGGGCAAGTTTTCAAAGTACACTATAAGGCCTCATAAAGCAATTTCTTCTCTATGGTAGCTAAGATTGGAAAATTTGGCAAAAGACCCACTTCCTAACTACGAATCTTCAAAACCCTACAAAAAAAAGACATAACAAAAAATATATACTATCAGATTAACCAAAAAAAATAATTAAGACAAACAACACAGAATCAGGGCAAATAGAAAGCAAAGGCACAAAACGAACCTCAAAACTAGCATGGAATAAGAACACAAGAAGACTTTTATCAAACATTAGAAACAAAAGAAGAACAAAGAACAGGGTAAACCACTGCCCCCCAGAGAGGAAACCATAACAACAACTAAAAATGGCAGACCTCTAATACCTTTCGTTTCGGCTTCACGGAAAGTCTAAAAATCCTTAACACATAGAACTTAAATATCAGAAAATCCAAAAAAATACGATTACGTGGGTTCCCATAAAAAATCCTTCTACATATCTCTTTTAAAACAAAATAAAATAAAAAAACACAGTTAAAAATACACTTAGAAAAGTTAGGATGCCTGCAAGTCACCAGGGCCTGAAAATGCATCCTAGAATACTCAAGGAGTTAATAAGGAGGTATCTCACCTCTAGCTATTATCTTTTGGAAAGTATCATGGGAGACGGGAGAGATTCCCGAAGACTGAAAAGGGCAAATAAGTGCCCATCTATAAAAAGAATAAAAACAACCCAGGAAACTACAGACCAAGTTAGTTTAACTTCTGTGCCAGGGAAGATAATGGAGCAAGAATTAAAGAAATCATCTGCAAACACTGAGTGTATAGAAGCACATGGATTGTAAAAACAAATCGGATTAATACCCAATACGAAATGCTTTCTTGATAGGATAACGAGCCTTGTGGATAAGGAGAAAGCGGGTGGATTGGTATACCTAGACCTAGTAGGCATTGATACGGTCTCGCATGATATCCTTATCGATAAACTAGGCAAATACAATTTAGATGGGGCTACTATAAGGTGGGTCATAACTGCTGGATAACTGTACTCAGAGAGTATTATAATGGCTCCCATCCTGCTAGAAAGGTATAACAAGTGGGGTTCCACAGGGTCTGTTTTGGGACCGGCTCTGTTCAATATCTTATCAACGACTATAGATTTGGCATAGAAAGTACGCTATAAGTTTGCGGACGATACCAAACTGGGAGGGATTGCAACGCTTCGGAGGACAGGGTCAAAATTTCAAAATGATCTGGACAAATGGAGAAATGGCTGAGGTAAACCGGATGAAGTCAATAAAGACAAATGCAAAGTGCTCCACTTAGAGAAGGAACAATCATTCACACACATACAAATGAGAAGAGACTGTCTAGGAAGGAGTATGGCAGAAAGAATCTAGGGGTCATAGTGGAACCAAAAGCTAAATATGAGTCAACAGTGTGATACTGTTGCAAAAAAAGCAAACGTGATTCTGGGGAGCATTAACAGGTGTGTTGTAAAAGACACGAGAAGTCATTCTTCCGCCTACTCTGCGCTGTTAGGCCCTCAACGGGAGTATGTGTTCCATTCTGGGCACCGCATTTCAAGAAAGATGTAGAAATTGGAGAAGGTCCAGAGAAAGCAACAAAATATTAACGGTCTTGAGAACATGACCTATAAGGAAGGCGAAAGGTTATAAGTATTTGGAAAGAGAAAGACTGAGAGGGACATGATAGCATTTTCAGGTATCTAAAAAGTGTCATCAAGAGGAGAAAAACTTGTTCACCTAAGTCTAATAAAGAACAAAGCAATGGCAACGCCAATGGATAGTTGCGACATTAGGTTGACATAGAAAAACTTCCTGGTAGTGTGACACAGAAACCCCAATTTGAATCCTCCCCATCATCGGAATCTAAGAGTAGGTTAGATAAATGTCTATCAGGGATGGTCTAGACAGTATTTGGTCCTGCCATGAGGGCAGGGGACTGGACTCGATGACCTCTTGAAGTACCTTCCAGTCCTAGAGTCTATGAATCTATGAATCTATGAAACATAACATTCAGCTCAGATATTTTCATCAGATTACATGAATTCTCAGTTTTCTGTTTAATTGCAGAATTAAAATTGAGAATTTGGAACGTTATGTGATCTCCAGGTTAAAACTAGAAATAGTCCATTGTTCGCAAAGAACAAGGTTGATGAGGGGGGGAAAAAAGCTTTTCTTTATAAGGACTAATGCACCAGAGGCTTGTTGCCTCATTTAAAATTTTTTTTTTTTAAATGTTACTCAACATGGTCATTAAGGACTATTTTTCTCTTAAAATAAGATTAAAGTTGTGAGTAACCAGTCTCCTGGGATACTGCATTTATCCACAGAAAGTCCATTAGGTTCAAAAGACATGACATGATGCTAGTGAGAAAATGTGACTATTTTGGTTTTGTAATGACGTCAGAATTATCCATACGTAAAAACAACGATTAGTTCTCTCTACAACATGGAGACTACAGCTCCTGACCCAAAAGGGAGTTGCATGGGTGTCACTAGATTATTTTAGAGGGGGTCGCAGTATTGACATTCTTACTTCTGCACTGCAGCCTTCAGGGCTGGGTGGCTGGAGAGTGGTGGTTGCTTGCTGAGGACCCAGCTCTGCAGTCAGCAGCACAGAAGTAAGGGCAATACCATACCATACAATCCTTACTTCTGTGCTGCTACTGCTGGCAGCAGCTCTACCTTCAGAAGCACAGAAGTAAAGAGTAGCAGTACTGCAACTCCTTTTTTGGTCAGGACTCCATCAATTACAACACTGTGAAATTTCAAATTTAAATAGCTGAAATCATGAAATGTAAGATTTTTAAAATCCTATGACCGTGAAATTGACCAGAATGGATCGTGAATTTGGTAGGGCCCTACTTATAAGTAGTAATCCACACATACAACATATTTACTGCATTTCCCTATCCTCCTTCACAAAGTATGTTAAGTAGTTTGATGAAAGAAGAGGGGTGCTTTAAACAGAGAACACATGCTTGTAGAACAGATCAGTATGGAATACTTTAATGAAAATTCCAGATTTTGTCCCAGACAGTGTACAACTGTAGAGAAAATTTACAGCATTTACTATACGAACATGTGAACTGCCATTCCAGAACAAACCAGTGATGCATCTAGTCTAATATCCTGTCTCCAGCCATAGCCTGTACAGTACCTGATACTTCAGAAGGCAGCAAATCCCCTCCCCAAATGAACCCAGTCAACTGTGCAACACTATATCATGTGGGCCACAGGATGGGAAGAGGGTAGGGTTCTCTTGGAACAAAATCACATTCCATTTAAACTGCACTCTGTTCTAGTTTTCATAACTTAAAATTCAAAATTTTATTTAGCACACCCCCACCCCTAAAAAATTCTGTATATAGCTAAATGCATGTTGCCTACATATGTTACAAAGCCAGATAATGTTGTGAGTGTATGTAGCAAAAATGGTATACAATACCTCGGACGCTTAAACTGGGCTGTTAGACACTGAAAATATATTATTTCTTTATCTTTCACTAGCTTAGCAATAAATAAACCATAAGATTTTGAGGCAGTAAATGCAATGCTAGACATCCCTAGAGTAAAGCATGGATCATCTCTGAATGTGTTAAGTGAACAAGGAGCCAAATCCAAGCCTAGATGCCTGGCCCAAATAAACTTAGACATGGAGAAATAAAAACTGTATTTCTCTGGCATGGACAACTGCTAGAAACATTAGCAATAAGTAGTATACCTTTGGCAGAAGGACCATTTTGATCATATACAATCTTCCATACATTCAGCAGTGGGAAAACAATTAAATGATGGAGGTTTTGATCATATGCTGGCAGTGTGGGGTTGGGATGGGGCAAGGATGAAGAAAGAAAGGAATTTACTGCTTATTTTTTACCAGCTTAGTGGAAATACTAAGACCCAAATAAACATTTATTTTTTGCCGAACAGAGTAGAAAATCCCCTCTTTCCAATGTGTTTTTAATACTGATCTCTGGCATTAATTTATTCTTTAAAGGGGCCTGTAGCAATCAAAGAAATATTTTGATAATTTCTTTTTTAAAGGTAGCTTGGTAAATCAATAGCCTTAGTAAGAGAGATCCAATATGGGGCCTGATTTTCCAGTCAAGCCAAGCTACGTTGGCTTCAGTCTGAAAAGGAGGGGAACAAACATGACTCTAATCCATCTTTGTGTTCATGAACTGGAGCAGCATTTTCCTTTTCATTCCCCAGGCTAGAGTAGGCATGACAAAGCAGCCTGACTTGGTTTTCAGGAACTGACTGCTGAGAGCACACTTACCAAACTGAGCCCCAAAAGCAACATAGGCAAGGGAACATCTAGTTTGTGAATCCCACTAAGGTTTTGGTGTGAGTTAGTGGTGAGTTGCTGGGTCCTGTCCAGCTCTAATTAGGACACAGAATGCCAGACCTAGCAATTTGAAGGTTTGGTTTCAAAGCTGTTTCTGAATCAAATGGACAGTGCTGAAGATATCCCGGAATCTGTGCTAAGTCAGGTAGATCTTTGTGATAATACAGCCTGTAACTGGACATGATCTGCTGAGATCATGAATTGTGACTTTTCTAAGTTTATCCTCAGTCTTAGAGATTGAACGAGCTGTCCATGTGTTGTACAGAGCAGACTGGAGCTCTTCTAGCAACTTTGCTTTTATGAGTAATATGGAAAGATGTGGACCCCTTGCCTTCTTAGGTGAGTTGCTGCCATTTTAACACATTTGTTAAGTACTTGTAGAGCAGTAGATAAAAATGAAAATTGGACTAATTGAGATTTCCTCCTGCAAAACAGAGGAATTGTGAGGATTACTACCTACAAGGAATGGTGGCTCTAGACCTGGAATTGGATTCAGAACCAGTGATGGAGTATGAAGAGACAATTAATTGGACAACACCACAGAATTAAATATCCACATCAATATGTGCTTCTGCCACATAGAATGTGGTTCCTGTGAGAGGCTTTCCCTTCAGCTGCAACAGATCTCTTAGCACCAATGGACTCATGGTTCCAGTCTTCTTGGAACCAGAGGAGGCATGTACACAGTCTTGAGAATGCTGCTGCTATCTCTTCTTTCTCTTCTCCTAGATTCTTGGCACCAACAAAGAGCATCTTGGACCAGGGTTTGGGACTAGTATAGGTGCCTACAAGAGAGTGTCAAAAAGGCCCGGAGAAAGTGTCTTTTAGCACCAGATTCTTTTTTCTTTCTTTCTTTCTTTCTTTTTTTTTTACACTTCCAGGAGTGTGGAGAAGAGATAGAATCAATTCAGAGTCCAGATCCATCATATATTTCATCTGTTCCATAACTGGATCCCCTCAACTGATAATGCTTTATCCTCAGCTCTCATGCACTTTGGTGCAGGCTTTGTGATCTGTGTTGTACTGAGGAGCACAGGCATTCCATGGCAGTTCACACATTGAAATGAGGTCTTTAATGTAGCTGGGACTTGATCCATTAATTGCCTTGAAAATTAGGACCAAAGCCTTGAACTGTCATTGGAAGCTGACTGGGAGCAACTAGAGGGACCTGAGCATGGTTCTGATGTGTACACAGTGGCCTAATCAATGGAAAAGGTGGGCAACCACATTCTGTACTAGTTGGAGCTGGAGTATCATCTTTACATTCATCCTCAGACACTTTTTAATTACAGTAATCCATGGTAGGTGGAGATAACAAATGTATGGATCACTGTGACCAGGTCCTCTTCTGCTATCTGGCTGTCCAAGGTTAGTAAAGAGTTAAACAGGACCCCAAGGCTTCACGGCACTTTGATGAATGGGGGCTGCATGCCTTCAATGGAAGGTGGAAACAGCTTCTTGACTATTTCTTCAAAGCATCTCCCCCTTCCGACTGGTGTCACTTAACTTTTGCCTGAGTTCAGCTTGTACCAACTGCTCTTCATCCATAAACTTATTTCCTATAGGTTTTCTGATATTTAGTAATGGTGTTGGTTGAATGAGTTGACCATGAGATATATAGCTGAGTTTCATCAGCACACTATTCACAGCCAAACCCAACACATCTCACTACCTCTCCCAATGGTGCATGTAGATGCTGAAGAGAAGAGGGGACAGTATGGGTCACTGTGGGACCCCACATATGAAGGCCTTCAGAGGAGAAGAAACAGTCACACTTCATCACTCTGTGGAGAGGAACAACTGAAGCCAATGTGACTGGCTTTGTTCTATCTACTGTTGTAACCTCCATGATCTCTGAGAGAGAAAAGCCGTAGCTCCACCTGCTCCCTTCTATGGCAGGGGTGGCCAAACTTACTGGCCACGTACAATAATTTTCAGAAGTTTGAGAGCCGGGGCAAATCTGCCGGGGGCCAGGACTTGGGGCTTCAGACCTGCTCCTGATGAAGCCCTGAGCCCCAGCAGGTGCTGCCTGCTGGACAGAAGCCCCAAGACCCCCTTCCCCACTGGGCAGAAGCCCCCACTTCACCCTGTTGCAAGGAGGAGGTCCTGCACTCCGCCCCCCCCAGTCTGGTATGTGGAGAACTAAGGGATGTGGGGGGCTCCGCGAGCTGCACTTTAACAGTAAAAGAGCTGCATGTGGCTCGCGAGACACAGTTTGGCCGCCCCTGCTCAAGGGTCAGCAGGTAAGTAAACAGGACCTCATGATCAATGTTATTGAGGGCAGCTGATAGGTTTAATATCAGCATGGACACCTGATCCTGATATACCACCACCAATCAATGCAAAAAATGCAGTCTCTGTGCAAACCACTCAAGTCTGGACCTAGATCCACCTACAAACTTCAGCTAAAGCAATCTGACTTAGGCATCTAGGTGCTATGAGAGTTTTCTTGCCAAAACCTAAAGCACAACATGGTCTATTCACTTCATAGAAATGGTCATGAGTATCCTTTCTATCATTATGTATCGTGTATTTATATGCAGTAGAAGGTTTTTTTAATTATATGGCTACAGATAGGGTCCATTGCTGGTTGTAAAAATTTGAGACTCCTTGAATTTCGTAGAGAAGAGTGGATTCTGCTGCTGCAGACAGTACATGTAATCACTGCCACAGAATGGTCATAAAGTTCTAAGGACCTCAGTATGTGTCCCAGTAAGGATTCCTAAATTTAAAATTAACACTATATCACATATTTCTTTTTAGCTCTCTTAACAACACTTCTTCAACTGCCTTGTTAGACAGTAAAATCTGGTAATAATTATCAAACACCATGCACACTATTTACAATAGAGTCATATTTCTTTTATTTCTTTTTTTGCATAAAAAAGTAGAATGCTGCTGAAAAGTACCCAAATGTCTGCTGTGCTCCATGCCAATACAGCAGCTCAGCCAAAAATGCAAAGAGAAAAGTTTGCCAAATAAAAGAAAACATAAATTGGTAATGGTTTCTATCTTGACAGAAAATGAAAATTATGCCTCAATGTGTGGCCACTCATGTGGACACAAAAAAATATCTTAGAGACAATAATTTTACCTCAGATAACATACCCTGACAGTAGAGCACAGCATACTGGCTAGCTTTCACTTCCCTTAAAAGCAGCAACCATGACTGACAAAATGGCCTAGGAATCATATAATTTATGCCTATCACACAAGCACATGCCATGCACTCATAATATTTACTAGAAATCATCTTAAGAACAAACACTGCCTTTTGAGGGGTGGGTTGCAAGTAAGAGACAAGGAATTTTTAATGTGAACTTGCCACAATTGGATCAGTCCAGCTGAGGACACTGAAAGAAAAGGAAAAGAGTGAGCAAACCTTTCTCTCAATAAAACAAAGTTTAATTTTAGTTTCCAAAACACTCTAGTGTTTGTGTATATATATAGTTTATATACTGATTAGGGCTTATCTACATTGCTCCGCTCTGCGTACTACAGGAGTGCAGACTTTGCCAGTGCAAACTTAAAGGTTTATGTATTATTGTGGGCCAGGATTGTACGTAACCTCTCGAAGCGGGAGATGTGACAGATGTGAGTCCAAGGCTTTCAATGGACTACACTGAACAACGTGCCAGACAACAACAGACTTTTGAAACAGAAAGTGTTAGGTGGTTTTCCTGGGGAATATGTAGGGGGAAGTGAATTCAAATGCTCCATCTTTGGTTATACAAAAACCTAATCTTTTGAAACTATGCCCTGTGAGGAGGGTCTTGTCTGCTGATTACCTGTTACCGAAGACCAAGTTCAGAAGCCTAAGCTGTATTAAAAAATGGCTGCTCTGCCCAGCTTGGGTTCTGGTTCTGAATCTGAGACAGTTATGAACGTATAACCACGGGGAAAACCAATGGATTTTGAGGGACTGACACGTACCATAGTCCCTGGTTGGAGTTTGGTTGATTTCTAGTAAGCTTTTTAGCATGTGTGGAAGTTATTTTATGGTTTAATATGTTTTCTCTGTAATGCTCAACAATAAACATGTTTGCTTATAAAGAGCTGCTGTGTGGTAAATTATAACTACGGGCAAGTGCGCTGTTCATAACCTCTAGAAAGAAAGCAAAGCACAGACACTGGCCTTTTGGGTGGTCTGGCTTACTGGGGATATCACAGTATAGGCAAAGAACTGTGCAGCTTGGAAGAAGTCCAATCAGGAGGAATAGAGATGCAGGTCTCTGCCCAAGAGAAGTGACAGCTGAGGAGCCAGAAGCCTAGACTGGGAGCCCTGAGGGACCATGGAGAGGAAATACAGAAGTAGTTGCCCTGAACTGTGACACATATTTACACAAAACTGGTGTAAATTGTCATTGTTCCTTTTAAGTCTGTGGAGCTATACCATGGGTGGCCAAACCTACTGGCCCTCTGAGCTGCATACGACAATCTTCAGAAGTTCGAGCGACAAGGCACACATGCCGGGGGCTGGGGCTTGAGGCTTCAGCCCTGAGGGAGGTGCCTGATGGGGCTTGGAGCTTCAGCTGGGCTGAAGCCCCGAGACCCACCTCCCCGCTGCAAGGCAGAGGTCCCAAGCTTCTCTCCCCTCACCCAGTCTAATAGATGAAGAATGGGGTGAGGGCATGGGGGGCTCTGCGAGCTGTACTTTAATGGTAAAATAGCCAGATATGGCTCATGACCCACAGTTTGGCCACCCCTGACCTATACACTAGCTGAGGATGTGCTTCCTGGCTTATTAAACTAACATGTCTAGAACCCCGACCAGGAATATTCTATTTGCTGCCCAAGATCCATAAACCTGGAAATCCTGGATGCTCCATCATCTCAGGCATTGGCATCCTAACAGCAGGATTGTCTGGCTATGTGGACTCTCTCCTCAGGCCCTACACTACCAGCACTCCCAGCTATCTTCAAGACACCACTGACTTCCTCTGGAAACTACAGTCCATTGGTGATCTCCCAGAAAACACCATCCTGGCCACTATGGATGTAGAAGTCCTCTACACCAATATTGCACACAAAGATGGACTACAAGCTGTCAGGAACAGTATCCCCAATAATGTCACGGCTAACCTAGTGGCTGAACTTTGTGACTTTGTCTTCACCCACAATTATTTCACATTTGGAGACAACATATACCTTCAAGTCAGTGGCACTGCTATGGGCACCCGCATGGCCCCACAATACGCCAATATTTTCATGGCTGACTTAGAACAATGCTTCCGTAGCTCTCGTCCCCTTATGCCCCTACTCTACTTATGCTACGCTGATGACATCTTCATCATCTGGACCCATGGAAAAGAAGCCCTTGAGGAATTCCACCATGATTTCAACAATTTCCATCCCACCATCAAACTCAGCCTGGACAAATCCACACAAGCGGTTCACTTCCTGGACACTACTGTGCTCATAAACAACGGTCACATAAACACCACCCTATACCGAAAACCTAC
>NC_133774.1:42604420-42615679 GCF_003597395.2 Chelonoidis abingdonii | reverse complement strand
GATACAGACTAACACGGCTACAACTCTGAAACCTGTCACATTAGCTGTGGAATTCCAGATGCAGGTAATGTAAACTTGCATGGGATTAAAGTACAGATTATCACTAAGGGCTTGTCAATACAGTGATTTAGTGCATGGCAAGCCAGAGGGTGAATCTACAATGCTGTAGCCTGCTGCATACTAAGTGGCCATGTGTTGCTTGCACTAAAAGTTCCCTAATTTTTTCAAAACAGCAGTATTTCAAAGCATACTAAGGAACTTTTAGCATACAGCAGCAGGGTCCACATAGCCATTTAGCACATGGCAGAATGGTGTGCTGTAGACTTGCACCGTGCATTAAATCACTGTATAGACATGCACTAAATTTGAAGGAAACAGAATCTCAGCTGAGATGCTACTGGTTCCTGCTACTTACTCTAGGGAGAGGGCGACTGGTAAAGAAAACGAACTATCTTGCGTCCTCCTGAAGAGGCCCTGAAGTAGGAATAGGGAAGCAGACTGTGTGACCAGAAGAGAACCTACCACTATAGGTAAGTGAGATGGGGGGGGTGGGGGAGAGTTCCAGTTCAAAGATGAGTGACAATTTGGAGTAGGCCTTATTTTTCCCTAATCAGATTTGCCCTTCCCTAATATAATGCATGACAAATCCTTACCATCCTTCATCATCCTCTGCTTCAGGTTCAGACATTTCATTTTCAGGAGTGTCTGCTATTGCCTGAGTCAGCTTTGATTTGAATCGGTCCAGCAGTGCCAGCGTCTG
This sequence comes from Chelonoidis abingdonii, assembly GCF_003597395.2. Classification (NCBI taxonomy): domain Eukaryota; kingdom Metazoa; phylum Chordata; order Testudines; family Testudinidae; genus Chelonoidis; species Chelonoidis abingdonii. Next base: position 42,614,919 of record NC_133774.1, on the reverse strand, counting down.
AAATGAAATATCATTTGTTTTACCAAAGTTTTGTAACAATAAAATACGCAATACACTTATGTTTGGATTACCTGAGGAGTAGTCAATTGAGGTGGATAAGAAATTGTTCAAAAAACAAATTTGACACATTATACTCCCACACAATTCCTCGTCTCCATCACTGATTACTATGTTGCCTTTTTGACATGACCATAAAATGTAAGTGTTGGGAGGCAAGGTTGGCGTAACAAACTGAATGAAACCATTGGCTTTTAATGTGGTCACTCAAGGGCATTTCCTATCATTTTAACAAACAGTAGATGATAAATTAATAATCCTCCTGCAAAGAACAACTTCCAGATAGTTTATGAAAGTGGATATAAACAAACTATATATTGCTATTAGTATATTAGTAAGAGTTATAAATATTAATACCTAGAAGTAATGTAAGGAATTTGTTATAGGTTATGAACTTTGGTCAGTCATCTACAATGCCTTAAGCATATTTACTTAAAGGATCAGTTACTTACTAAGAGTAAGATAATCAATAAACAATGCAGACTACTGAGGACAATTGCACTGTGGAGATTTGTCATTTTTCTCTAGTGAAGAAATCAATGAAATAAATTAAAAATAATTCAGGCTTTGATGTCGTAATTTGGTTGACATTTACATACTATATTTTACAGTGCTGATACAACCGTTCCTATTTTGTACTAACATTTTCAAAAAATTGTAACAGTATGTGAGGGGAAATATTTTGTGTGCGTGTGTGTGTGTGTCTATATATATTTTTTGTGCAGAGCAACGTAACTGACCAAGTATTATTATTTTACCAACTACAATTGGTTAATAACTTAGATAGGTTAATAACTAAATCACACAGTGCTTTATTAGCATGAGCTGCAAAGAGCCGCGGGGGCACATTAAAGAGCCACCTGCGCAAGCCTCAGCCTGAGTATCACTGCTGTAACTGTACTGATACATTATATCATAATCACAGTCACTTAAAACTGTTATTTTGTTCTGTAAAAGACCTCTGTATGACTGCTTTTATTTTTTAAATCTAGTTCTAAAAGTAAAAAAGAAAAAACTTTTTGAAGCTTATAAGTTCTTTCACTGCTTTAGTGTAGAATTAACAATAGTGTTTTTTGTTTGGTTTGGTTTTTTGTTTGGGAAAGGCGGTTGCATTTAACGTCCATATTTTGTGTTTAAGAAAAGTGGGAGGGGAAGAGAGAAGAAAAATTTCATAACTAAAGATTTTGCACAGCATAATAGCTTCACAGCTTTCTCCAGGGATGCAAACAAGTTGCTTCCCTCCTCCCACTCCCCCAGTGGAGGCTTTGTTTGTGTGAGCAGGGGAAAGAAAACCCCTGGCCACTTTAAGGGTTGTAAAATTCATTTTGTTGCATTAGCAGATATCCAGTACAGGTTCAGTTGGGGGTCTGGCTCCCTCATAAACTGGAGTTAGAAGTGGATTAGGAGAAGATTAGTTGGTGTTGGTCCTGCTTTGAGCAGGGAGTTGGACTGGATGGCCTCCTGAGGTCTCTTCCAACTCTAATCTTCTATGATTCTGTAAGACATCTCATAAAGAAGATGGGCAAAGAGACTGGGGCTCCTCATGTGTGGTACAGTGAGGAAACAATCCCCTTTCCCTAGCCTATTGACCCTCTGATGAGCGCAATGTCATCCCAATAGCAGTACTGGGACCCAGCACAAGGGAAAGGTGTCTGTGTGGCGGAAGGTGGGTTGGAGGGGGGCTGATGGCCGTCCTCCTCCAGGTAGTACATTCTACAAAGGAAGAATGACCTACACTGGATAAGTTATTGCCGGATAGTTCCCAGATATGTTACTTAATAAAGTTGTGGCCTTGTTAAACTATGTTCCTGGTGTCTTGCCTGTCTTCCTGCAGAGTCAAGGACAATGATCGTATTGTAGGTATTCACCTCAGCTGATTATGATCCACTTTGCCAATGGAGCTTTGATTTCTTTCACTGAGAGTTAATAGCCTTTGGAGCTACAAAATTTCCATGAACTTTTTAGTTCAGAGCTAAATCAGCTTCATGAACTAAAAGCTCCATCATTCCTTGCTATGAAGTTATTAAACTTCAAGTTTCCAATCTCTTTCGGTAGCAGAACATTTATATTCATGGAATCATAGGACTGGAAGGGACATCAAGAGGTCATCTAGTCCAGTTCCCTGCATTCAAGGCAGGACTAAGTATTATCTAGACCATCCCTGACAGATGTTGTCTAACTTGCTATTAAAAATCTCCAATGATGGAGATTCCACAACCTCCCTAAGCAATTTATTCCAATGCTTGACCCCCTAACAGTTAGGAAGCTTTTCCTAATGTCCAACCTAAACTGCCCTTACTGCAATTTAAGCTCATTGCTTCTTGCCCCATCCTCAGAGGTTAAGGAGAACAATTTTTCTCCCTCCTCTTTGTAACAACCTTTTATGTATTTGAAAACTGTTATAATGTCCCCTCTCAGTCTTCTCATCTCCAGCCTAAACAAACCCAGTTTTTTCAGTCTTCTCTCAGAGGTCATATTTTCTAGACCTTTAATAATTTTTGTTGCTCTTCTCTGGACTGTCTCCAGTTTGTCCACATCTTTCCTGAAATGTGGCACCCAGACAGGACATAATACTCCAGTTGAGGCCTAATCAGCATGGAGTAGAGTGGCAGAATTACTACTTGTGTTTTGCTTACAACACTCCTTCTAATACAACTAAGAATGAAATTTGCTTTTTTTGCAACAGTGTTGACTCATATTTAGCTTGTGATCCACTATGACTCCCAGATCCTCTTCTGCAGTACTCCTTCCTAGGCAATCATTTCCCATTTTGTATGTGTGCAACTGATTGTTCCTTCCTGAGTGGAATACTTTGTATTTGTCCTTACTGAATTTCATCCTATTTGCTTCAGACCATTTCTACAGTTTGTCCAGATCATTTTGAATTTTAACCCTATCCTCCAAAGCACTTGCAATCTCCCCCCTGCCCCCAGCTTGGTATCATCTGCAAACTTTATAAGTGTACTCTCTATGCCTTTATTTAAATAATTGATGAAGATATTGAACAGAACCAAACAAAGAACTGATCCCCACAGGACCATACTTGATATGCCCTTCCACTCTGGGAATGGTTTTCCAACCAGTTATGCACCCAGCTTATAGTAGCACCATCTGGTTTATTTATGAGGTCATGCTAGACAGCATCAGAATCAAGACAGCACATCTACTGCTTCCCCCCCTATCCAGAAGGCTTGTTATCCTGTCAAAGAAAGCCATCAGGTTGGTTTCACACAATTTGTTCTTGACAAATCCATGCAGTTACTTGTTAACTTATCTTGTAGTTTGCTCTTTTGCCCTTAATAATCTCTCTTAGGCCTGGTCTACACTATGAGTTTATGTCGAATTTAGCAGTGTTAAATCGAATTAACCCTGCACCCGTCCACACAACAAAGCCATTTTTGTCGACATAAAGGGCTCTTAAAATCTATTTCTGTACTCCTCCCTGACGAGGGGGGTAGTGCTGAAATCAACATTGCCATTTCGACTTAGGGTTAGTGTGGCCGCAATTCGATGCTATTGGCCTCCAGGAGCTATCCCACCATTGTGACTGTTCTGGACAGCAATCTGAACTCGGATGCACTGGCCAGGTAGACAGGAAAAGCCCCACAAACTTTTGAATTTTATTTCTTGTTTGCCCATTGTGGAGCGCTGATCAGCACAGGTGACAAGGCAATCCCAGAATCAAAAAAGAACTCCAACATGGCCCGTACGGGAGATATTGAATCTGATCTCTGTATGGGGACATGAATCTGTTCTATCAGAACTCTGTTCCAAAAGACAAAATGCCAAAACATTTGAAAAGATCTCCAAGGCCATGATGGACAGAGGCCACAACAGGGACTCAACACAGTGCTGTATGAAACTTAAGGAGCTGAGACAGGTTACCAGAAAGCCAAAGAGCAAATGGATGCTTCACAGAGGAGGGCTGAAATGACGACTGTAGCTAATCCCACAGTTCCTGCACACTTCTGAAAACCATATTGAATTCTGAGCTGAGCTCCCATGGCTGAGGTCAGAAATCATTGTGCGCGTGGTTCAGAATATCAGCCTCATCCCCGCCAGGGGAAAGCAAAGCGAACACAGTTTCTCGTCTTTTTTCAATGTCACCGTGTCTACTGGATGCTGCTGCAGACCGTGCTGCAGCGCTTACAACAAGCAGCTCCCTTGCCTTGCGAGTGGCAGACAGTTACAGTATGACTGTATCCGTCAGCGTTGTCCTGCAGGGGCTCCTGCTGCCTCGGTGAGGGCGGTCGGGGGCGCCTGGCAAAAATGAATGATTCCAGGTCATTCTCTTCTTTAAGTTTTGTGTAATGGAGTTCAGTCTGCCTGGAATATCATGCCAGCTGGGGCTTCTGCCTCGATGCTCGTCCAGTCAGCGCACCGCACTGGTCGTGCCTAACCCCGTCTACCCTTGCTACCAGGGCCTCACAATCAGATACTTAGACCTCTACATTTGCTGCAAATAAAAAAATTAAGTGCTTGTTAGAAACTGTCCCCACATTACAATCCTGCGACATTGTATTTTACCAGTGTCAACCAAAGGCCCCTACACAATGGAGTTCAGTCCTGCCTGTCTTCTTATCTAGTTGCTTATCACAGATTCCCATTTCACGTTATAGTGAGCAGTGCAGAACGGTGTTCACTCTATTTTTCGCCTATAAGCCAACTGCCCTGCCTCCCCACTTTGATCTCTGCCTTGCAGAGGCCAAAAAGGTCACTTGTTTTCAATTCATACATTCTTTATTACTTCATCACACAAATGGGGGATAACAGCCACGGAAGCCCAGGAGGGGTGGGAGAGAGGGAAGCAATGGGTGGTTATGCAGGGGCACCCTAAAAATGGCATGCAGCTCATCATTTCTGCAGATGTCTAGGGCTTACCCAGAGCAGTGTTTGCCTCTCTCGTTCTTTAGTAGGCTTTGCCTGATATTCTAGGCAGGAAGACTCTCCATAGACAAAACTTAAGAAGAGAATGACCTGGGAGTCATTCCATTTTTGTCCAGGCGTCAGACGCAACCTCATCGAGGCCAGCCAGGAGCACCCATGACTGAGCAGACGGTACAGTGTCTGGTAAACCGTCTTTTGCCAACTTGCAAAGGCAAGGGAGGCTTTGCTGTGTTAGCCCTGCAGTACCGCGTCTGCAGCAGCACCAGTAGAATATGGTGACAGTGACAAAAGGCAAAACAGGCTCCATGGTTGCCATGCTGTGGCGTCTGCGCGGGCAATCCAGGGAAAAGGGTGTGAAATGATTGTCTGCCGTTGCTTTCACGTAGGGACGACATTTACCCAGAACCACCCGTGACAAATTTTTGGCCCTATCAGGCATTGAGATCTCAACCCAGAATTCCAATGGGTGGAGGAGACTGCGGGAACTATGGGATAGCTACTCACAGTGCAAGGCTCCGGAAGTCGACACTAGCCTCGGTACATGGATGCACATCGTCTAATTAATGTGCTTAGTGTGGCCACGTGCACTTGACTTTATACAATCTGTTTCCAAAAACTGATTTCTGTAAAATCGGAAGAATCCTATAGTTGAACATACCCTTAGAAAAACTGCCAACTCTTGAACTGTTTTTCCCTAGACTTGCTTCCCATGGTATCTTACCTACCAACTCCCTGAGTTTGCTAAAGCCTGCCTTCTTGAAATCCATTATCTTAATTGTGATGTTTTCCCCTCCTCCCATTCCTTAGAATCATGAACATAACGATTTCATGATTACTTTCACCCAAGCTGCCTTCCACTTTCAAATTCTCAGCCAATTCCTCCCTATTTGTCAAAATCAAATCTAGAACAACCTCTCCCCTTGTAGCTTTCTCCACATTCTTAAATAAAAAATTGTATCCAATACATTCCAATAACTTGTTGGACAATCTATGTCCTGCTGTGTTATTTTCCCAATATATGTCTGGGTAATTGAGGTCCTCCATGACCCCCAAGTTCTGTGCTTTGAATGATTTTGTTAGTTGTTTTAAAAAAAAGGCCTCATCCACTTCTTCTTCCTGGTTAGGTGGTCTGTAGTAGACCCCTAACCTTTGTATCCAAATACATATATTTATAAAAGGTGTAATGTATGCATTTAGGACACATAATTTTCTACTTCACAGTTTCACGTTTTAAAATATTCCAAATTTTGTTATTTAAAAGCCCCATCTATTTTAAACTTAGCAAAGCACATTTGCAGAAGTGCATGGGAGGTCATGGCCACCACACAATGGCAACTCTATGTGGATAGTACCAGAGCGGTAGCTGTGTTAGTCTGTAGTCACAAAAACAATTAGGAGTCTCCGATGGCAGCTTAAAGACTAACAGATTTATTTAGGCTTAAGCTTTCATGGGTAAAACCCCCCACTTCTTCAGATGCATGGAGTGAAAATTATAGATTCAAGCATATCTGTAATTTTCACTCTATGCATCTGAAGAAGTGGGTTTTTTAACCCATGAAAGCTTATGCCCAAATAAATCTGTTACTTTTTAAGGTGCCACCGGAGACTCCTTGTTGCCTGTGTGGATAGCCCTTCTCTCCAGAAGTTTTTTGGGGCAAACTCATGGCACTTTCAAGCATAGCAATACTGATGTTCTGACTGAAGGACTGGAAACTTCACAGATTTTCCCAGCACCTATGCCTGAATAACCCACATAAGGGACCATTCAGTCCTCTTTTTTTTTTTTTTTTTTTAAGAATTAAGTCAACCTTTCTCTTAGAGTGACATTTTGTGTAATACAGTTGAAGAGATAAGAAACTTTTCCAGAGTTTTCCATGAAACAGATTTTCTTAGTGTCAGTTTTATTATTTTAAGCAACTACCTGCTCTTCACGAGATATCCCTTTCTTTGGCTGCTGCTTCCGCAGATCTTCATACTTTTTCTTCTCCTGTAAATATTCCGTAACTATGCTGTTCGGATTAGCTCCTTCCTCTGAAATAGAAAACAATATTTTTGCTAAACAAGTGCAGTGAAAGTATACTTTGTGATTTAATATCAGTCTCCAGGCTTGTCATGTCTTCTGAATTACCAGACAAAACACCTTATGAAAAGCTTTTGGATATATAACTTCCTCATCATTTAAGTCTCTTGCTGTAAGTCACTCTCTCCACCCTCAAATCATTTTTGTGGTTCCAGCTTACCAAATGTTCCAGGTCAATCTATATGACTCCCCTGTCCTCATTATTTACCATTCCACCACCATGTGCATTATCCCAAATTTCATCAGCAATGATTTTATATTTACTTTGAGATCACTGATGAAAATGTTGAATAGCATCAGGCCTGTCCTGACCCCTGTAGGACCCACTAGAAACCTCATTCAATGATGATTCCCCACAGACAATTACTTTTTAAGGCTGGTCAGTTAGCCAGTTCTTAATCCATTTAACGTGTCTAATACTGAGATTGTATAGTTCCAATCTTCTGATCAGAAAGTCACGCAATAGTCAAATTTTTACAAAATTCTAAGTATATCACATCCATGCAGATACCTTTGTCAACAAAGCTTGTAATTTCATCAAGCAATGAAATAATGTTTGTTTAGCATGAGCTGTTTTCCCTTAAACCACATAACTGGCTAATTATTAATTATATTCCTATCCCTTAACTCTTTATTAACTGAATCCCATATCAAGCTTGTCCATTATTTTGCCTAGGGCTGATGTCAAACTAACTGTTCTACTGTCCCTCAGGCCATCCTGCTTGCCCTTTTTGAATACTGGCACATTAGCTCTCTTCCAGACTCAGCTTACAATATAAAACAAGTGTATGAGACAAATTAAGAGAGAGAGGGGGTGGAAAAGAAGACAAGAGTAAAAGAAATAAGATAGACAACTGACCGCCTAAGCCAAAAGTTCCTGATTGTTTCAGGTGTTGTGGAACGTTTGGTTTTTTACATAGATAATTCAGTACAGGTTTGCAGAATAATATCCAATATGCAGCAGATGAAGTTTAGAAGCGGAAAAAGACTTGTTAAACTAGATAATCTATCTCTCTGCCAATGACAATGCAAAGTGAAGTTTGCGTTCACAGTTAAGACCAAAGCATCCAGCCCAGTATGCCTGATTTGATCCCACAAATTTTTGAGGTCAATAATACTGGCTACTAATATTTTTCACAAAGTACAGTCCTACAACAAAATGGAAAACACACTGGATAAGTAACGAAATTCATGCAGAAGCACAACCAAATTCATGGTAAAACAATCTTTTTCTGGGTGTCGAATTTAAATCCTTTGAGAAGGTTATTCAAGCAGCCACATCACCTGTCTAGTTTTGCTGCTCATTGGTTCTTGGTCTTTTGAGAGATTTAGTTACCCGGTTTAATAGGTTGTTTACACATCTCCCTTCGCCCCTCAAAACATTTTCATTTCCAGCCAAAATAAACACGCAAACAGCTTGAGAACAGCTGGGAGACCTGACTGCCTTTCATTATTGTGCATCTGTGATATCAGCATTAAATCCTGCCTTAGGGTCCATCTGGAATGCACAGAAATGTAGTACTGTTGAAATACTTCTACATGGTGCAAAGAAAAATTAACAAGTAAAGGCATCACAGTTTGGCAAACAAAATGCATAACATACATTTTTGCCCTATACAGTGGACTTTTTAAAACAATTTTGTAAAGCGCAATCTTTTTATTGGGATTGCCATGGTGAAGAGGGGGAAAGTTACTTCCTCTATCAAAGATGTCTGTGAAAGTCTTTTGTGATATGTTAATTGGAACTTCTATGGCAGTAATACAATCTGTTCAAATACAACTGTCTTTTTGCTACATTGTATGGTATGATTTACAGTCATGTTTGAGGATTTGTGAATGCTTTATTACCAAAAAGTTTATACACACACCATCAACAACTATTTAAAACAATCCTCAGTTCTTGACTGCAAAGGAAGTCCTCCACCCCCCCCCCCCCCCTGGTTACGCTAACAAAGCCAAGCTTCTTGAGTCCCTTGGTATACGAGGGTTCATCTGCTGCGGATCACCGCGTAGTACGCCCTTCTCGAACTCTTGTATCCAGTTCTGAATTCATCCTCTGAAACATGGGGAGCCAAACTGCACACAGTGTCCAGATGAGGTCTCACCAGTGCCTTGTATAACGGTACTCACACCCATCCTTTCATCCTCACCGTGATCATCCCAAGACCGAGTTAGCTTATTTTTTTTTTTTTTTTTTGTTTTTTTTTTTTTTTTTTTTTTTTTTTTTTTTTTTTTTTTTTTTTTATTTTTTTTTTTTTTTTTTTTTTTGTTTTTTTTTTTTTTTTTTTTTTTTTTTTTTTTTTGTTTTTTTTTTTTTTTTTTTTTTTCGCTTTATTGTTTTTTTGTAATGTGTTTTTTTTTGCTTATTCTTTTGTTTTTATTTTTACTATTTCTTTTTTTTTTTTCTTTTGGTTTAGTATCTTTTTTATTTTTTTTCTTTGTTTTGTTCTTTTTTTTTTTTTTTTTTTTGTTTTTTTTTTTTTGTTGTTTTTTTGTTTTTGTTTTTTTTTTTTTTTTTTTTTTTTTTTCGTTTTTTTTTTTTTTTCTTTTTGTTTTTTTTTTTTTTTTTTTTTTTTTTTTTTTTTTTTTTTTTTTTTTTTTGTTTTTTTTTTTTTTTCACGGCCATTATCACATTGGCGGCTCATAGTCATCTGTGATCAACCAATACTCCAAGGTCCTTCTTCTCTCTCTGTTGCTTCAACAAACTGATGCCATCCGAGCTTAATAACAATAGTTCTTGTTTATTAATCCCTAAATGCATGACCTTGCACTTTTCACTATAAATTTCATCCTATTACTAGTACTCCAGTTTACAAGGTCATCCGATCTTCTGTATGATATCCCGGACTTCTTGTATTAGCAATACCTCCCAGCTTTTGTGTCATCCGCAAACTTATTAGCACATTCCCACTTTTTTGTGCCAGTCAGTAATAAAAAGAGTGCTACAAAACCTGGTCTAGTTTATTGTGAAGTAGGCTCTGCAGCCCCATCCCTCGCAGAACAGAAGACAAGAGACCAAGTAGCAATGGAACCCCAAACCCTGTCTCTTTCCCAGAGCACCCATTGCCTACGCCTTTCCTTCCCACACATGCTGCAATGCAGAAAGTCGAATGGTTTTTTATACCAGGCGGGAATAGATATTCCTTTTACCTACAAGACATTCCACATCCAGCCTATCCCATTTCTATAGCCAGAGAAGCAGAACCTGAATTGTAATATCTGTTTGTTGTAGTATTCCTTATCTAGATAGTTAGGAATCCTTTGAAGTTATTCTAACAAGCTAGATGAAACTTGTCTGTGTCTCTGGACCTTGAAGTAAAATATTATCTAAGTTATATCTGTTCTTATCAGTTTAATATCTGATATGTTCTTTCTTTGAGGACTGTATATTAAATTGATTTTTGAACAGGGGCTGGAATAGGAGCTTGCTCTTCCACACCATGCATACTGGTATTGCAATGCCTCCGGAACCGGG
>NC_133774.1:42586654-42604247 GCF_003597395.2 Chelonoidis abingdonii | reverse complement strand
TGAAGTCTTTAAACCATGATTTGAGGACTTCAATGGCTCAGACACAGGTTTGATAGAGGAGTGGGTGGGTGAGATTCTGTGGCCTGCATTGTGCAGGAGGTCAGACTAGATGATTATAATGGTCCTTTCTGACCTTAAAGTCTATGATTCTATGATTCCTTCACCACAGCAGCCTTGTGCATCTGCTTAGCATCTAACCTGGCTAGTCGGCTGGCTGCTGGGCAGAGATTTCAGCTTTCAGGGCAATCAGAAAAGTTCTGTTACAGTATTTAGAACCCACCAGAATGAGTGAACAAATCACACAAAATCTGTTAATGCAATTCAACTAAACAAAAAACCAAACAAAACAAAAAAAGAAAAGAAAAGAGAAATACAGGTATCCAGATGACATGCCTTATAACTAAAATGATCAAGACAGGAGCAAAGAGAGTAACAAATTGAACGGGTATAGTACTTCTGCATAACTCTTTACTAAGAAGCAGATCAACTGTGATATTTTTGCTCTCATTATTGATACTCTATAATTCAGCTAATTTATGCTGATATACACACACACACACGCGCGCGCTAATTTAAAATCCTGTTGTAGTATGAATAAAAATTCTAATTCTAGGTCACTGTTAGAGGTTTCTAACATTTTTTAGCTACAAACAGGTAAGTTTCTTTCCTTCCCAGACCTGTACAAATTTACTCATGATACAAAGACACCCTAGTTTTAGGTGAAGGTATATGAAAGAGTCCTTACTTTTTTTAACTCTCTAAAACAGTCCTAAAGGAGATTTTCTGCACAATATATGTAACAATATCAGAATACATGATGGTATGTTATGGAATACATGTTTTATTGACACTCATTTGGAATGACTCTATAACTCATCACATTTATGGATACTTTGATTCCTGCGCTGCAAGCTTATAGGGACAAAATCAGAAAGGCTAAACCACAAAAGGAGTTACATCTAGCAAGGGACATAAAACGCTTTAAGAACAAGTTCTTTAAAAACATTAGAAGCAAAAGACATGAAGGAAAGTGTAGGTCCTCTACTTAGTGGGAAAGGGAGAGCTAATCACTGATAAAATCAAGAAATCTGCATTGTTTATTGCCTGTTTTGCTTCAGTCTTCACTAAAAAGGTTAATGGAGAGCAGATAATCAACACAATAAATATTAACAAGGCGGAAGGAACACAAGCCAAAACAGAGAAAGAACAGCTTAAAGAATATTGTGATAAATTAGCTATATTCAAGTTGGCAGGGCATGATGAAATTCATTCTAGGGTACTTAAGGAACTAGCTAAAACAATCTTGGAATCATTAGCAATGATTTTTGAGAACTCCTGGATGATGCATCCAAGAGAACTGGAGAAGGGCAAACGTAATACCTGTCTTTAAAAAGGGGACAAAGAGGACCCGTGGAATTATAGACCAGTCAGCCTAACTGTGATACCTGGTAAGAGACTGAAACCAATTATTAAACCATCAATTTGTAAGCACTTAGAGGATAATAGGGTTATAAGGAATAGCCAGCATGGATTTGTCATGAACAAATCATGCCAAACCAACCTAATTTCCTGCTTCAACAGGTTTGCTGGCCTGGTCATGGAGGAAGGAGTAGACATGATAGATCTTGATTTTAGTAAAGCTTTCAACACAGCCCTACATGACATTCCTTTAAATAAACTAGGGAAATATGGTCTAGATGGAATTACTAGAAGGTGGGTGCACAATTGGTTGAAAGCCATAGACATTATCATAGAACATCTACAGACATAAATTCTGTGCTTGATGAACAAGTGTATAGCAGCAGGAATATTCTACCAACCATCTGACCAGGATGGTGATGACGACTGTGAAATTCTCAAGTGGATTAGACAGACTAGAAAAACCCCAATAATAAGGGGGATTTCAACTATCCCCATATTGACAGGGTATATGTCACCTCAGGATGAGACGCAGAGATAAAATTTCTAGATACCATTAATGACTGCTTCTTGGAGCACCTGAAACTCACAAAGGGAGAGGCAATTCCTGATTTAGCCCTAAGCAGTACACAGGATCTGGTCCAAGAACTGAATATAGCTGAACTGCCTGTAATAGCAACAAACATCCTTGTGAGGGGAAATTACCAAAGAAACCTATCACAATAGCACTGAACTTCAAAAAGGAGAAGTACGCTAAAATGAGGATAGTTAAATGAAAATTAAAGGGACCAGTCACAAAAGTGAAATGCCTGCAAGCTGCCAGGAAACTTTTTAAAAAACAACATAATAAAAGTTCAAACTACATGTATACCCCAAATTAAAACAGTAAGAGAACAAAACAAACAAACAAACAAACCACCATGGCTAAACAACAGAGTAAAAGAGGCAAATAGAGACAAAAATATATCTTTTAAAAATTGGAAATCAAATCCTACTGAGGAAAATAGGAAGGAACAAACTCTGGCAAGTCAAGTATAAAAGTTTAAATAAGCAGGCCAAAGAAGAATTTGAAAAGCAACTACCAAAAGACAAAAAAACTAACAGAAAAATTGAAGTATATCAGAAGCAGGAAGCCTGCCAAACACCCAGAGGGGACACTGGAAGATTGAGGTGCTAATGGAGCACTCAAGGAAGACAAGAAAACAGAGTAGGAATAAGTGGTCAGTTTGTGCAATGGAGAGGAGTAAATAGTGGGATCCCTCAAAGATCTGTGCTGGGACCAGTGCTGTTCAACAGGAAGGTGGCAAAATTTGCAGATGATACTCAAGATAGTAAAGCTGAAAGCTGACTTTGAAGTTATAAAGGAATGTCACAAAACTAGATCACTGGGCAACAAAATGGCAGATGAAATTCAAAGTCGATAAATGCAAACATGCACACTGGAAAACGTAATCCCAACTATATATAAAAATGACGGGATCTAAATTAGCTGTTACCACTCAAGAAGGAGATGTTGGCATTATTGTGGATAGTTCTGGAAAACAGTTGTTTAATGGGCAACAGCTGTCAAAAAAGCTAACAATGTTAGGAGCCATTAGCAAAGGGATAGAAAATAATGCCATTATATGAATCCACGGTATGCTGACACCTCGAATACTGAGGTGCAGTTCTAGTTGCCTCACATCAAAAAGGATATATTAGAATTCGAAAAGGTGCAAGGAAGGGCAACAAAAAATATTAGGTGTATGGAACAGTTTCCATTTGAGGAGAGATTAAAAACACCGGGACCGTTCATCTCATAAAAGAGACAACTAAAGGAGGGATATGATAGAGGTCTATAAAATCATGAATGATGTGGAGAACGTTAATAAGGAAGTGTTATTTACTCCTTCGCATAACACAAGTACCAGTGGTCACCTAATAAAATTAATAGGCAGCAGGTTTAAAACAAACAAAAGGAAGTACTTCATACACTACACAGTCAACCACTGCCATACGATGTTGTGAAGGGCAAAAATTCAACTGGGTTCAAAAAATAATTACATAAGTTCATAGAGGATACGTCCAACAATAGCTATTAGTCAAGATGATCGGGGCAAAACCCCACGCTCTGGGTATCCCTAAACCTTTGACTGCTAGAAGCTGGGACTAGATGATAGGGGATGGATCACTTGATAAATTGACCTGTTCTGTTCATTCCCTCTGAAGCATGTGGCACTGGCCACTGTCAGAAGACAGGATACTGGGCTCAACGGAACATGGGTCACCATGCCCATTCTTATGCTTTTATTCAGAGTGGCTCTCAGGGGTTCACTGTCAAACTGTGAGGATCTATCTAGTGAGGTCAATCTTGAGTCCAGTACTATTCAATATTTTCATAATGACTTGGATAATGGGGTGGAGAATACGCTTATAAAATCTGCACAAGGAACTAAGCTGAGAGGGGTTGCAAGCACTTTGGAGGACAGAATTAGAATTCAAAACAACCTTAATAAATTGTGAAATTGATCTGAAATCAGCAAGATAAAATTCAGTAAAGGTAAGTGCAGAGTATTTTACTTAGGAAGGAAAAATCAAATGTACAACTACAAAATGGGGAAAAACTGGCTAGGTGGTAGTTCTGCTGAAAAAGATCTGGGTGTTACAATGCATCACAAATTGAATATGAGTCAACAATGTGATAGAATTGTGAAGGCTAATATCTTTTTGGGGAGTATTAACAGAAGCATTGTATGTAAGACATGGGAGGTAACTCTCCTGCTCTTTTCAGCACAGGTGAAGCCTCAGCAATAGTAATGTGTCCAATTCTGGGCAGCACATCTTAGGAAAGAAGTGGACAAATTGGGGAGAGCATAGGAGAGTAACAAATATGATAAAGGGTTTAGAAAACCTGACTTATGAGGAAAGGTTAAAAACAGCCATATTTAACCTGAGAAAAAAAACACTGAGGGAGGGATCTGCTTACAGTCTTCAAATATGTAAAAGAGTGTTCTAAAGAGGATTGTAATCAATTGCTCCCCATGCCCACTGAAGGATGGACAAGCAATGGGCTTAATCTGTAACAAGGGAGATTTAAATTAGATGTTAGGAAAAACTTCATAAGGATAATTAAGGTCTGGAACAGGCTTCCATGAGAGGTTGTGGAATCCCCATCATGGGAGGTTTTTAAGAACAGGTTGGACAAACAGCTTTCAGGGATGGTCTAGGTTTATACTTGATCCTGCCTCAGAGCAAAAGGCTGGACTTGAGGACTTCTTCATGTACCTTCTAGCCCAACATTTCTATGATTCTATGTTTACCTTGCATAGTGATGACTAATTTTAGTTTTAAAATTTCCCAAATTCGTAATGGGAGTTTGTTTTCATTAAAATATGTCAACTTTTTGTATCAATGTGATAATTTAGTTTAAAATGTCATATGAATTAATAAATTAAAAGTTATTTGATCAAAGACACTTCCAATACAGCACAAAATATGCAAAAAAAGACCTATTAGATAGGGGATAGCTATTTAATAGGCCAAGTTAAACAAAACAAAATTAGGGCTATTTTGTTCCTTATCCCACAAATTCAGGCTCTTATATATGAATTTAAGACAAGTAAAGGCAATCCTAATTACGTCATATAACCTGTCTACAGTTCAATTTCCCCATCTGTAAAGATGAGACAAATTACATTTATAAACTTTTATAAAAAGCATTGAGAATCTAGGGGTGAAAAACATTATATAAATGCTTATATTATTATTATATTGTTTTATTTGACCATTTAAAGAGCTAATCTCTTACTATTACAGCTGTTTTTTTTAGTTACAGTGAAATGTCACATATGGCTGATTTGTTAGCTTTTAAAATTTAGGGAAAATGTTTTTCATTATTTTTATTTATACAGGCAAGTGGTTTTCCAGAGGTACACGAGAACATGGTCCCTACCATGAAGAGCTTACAATTTAAACAGTTCCAATGAAGGAACGTAGAGGATGTAATGAAATCAGAGTGATTTACTAATGAAGTTTAGCATGCATCATATTAACATGTCTCTATTTATTTTAAATATAGAACTAATTTAATTTATCCTTTTTTTCTTTTCAGGGAGGAGTCACATTCTTGAAATAAATGTGTAGGTTAGTAGGTAGGCGGGAGGCAAAAATAATGACAACATTTCAAGCCTGAGAAATTGGTAGGAAAGTAGAATTGCCAGTAGTAATAGGGAAGTAAAAAACTTGAAGGATTTGGATAAAAAGGCAATTGTATTATATATTCAATTAGACATATGTCATGTGAATTAATACATTAGGGCTGATTAAGGATATCATATAGAACATTGTTACGGGAAGTTAAATGACAAATGTCTCATTTTTATTTTCAAGGATTCCAGCTGTCAGAGATATTCCACATCTTTGTCTCAACCCTTTTTACTTTTTCATTTAGTACTTAAGACTAACATACAGGATGTTGAATGATGTTGCCTGAAGCATCACCGCTCCATCTGTTGTAACTACTGTTCTGTAGTTTGATGGTCTTATTGACAACTTTCCTGTTTTGTCCTGTCTCCCAGGCTGAGGAAGCTACAAATCACATTCTCAGTGTTGTGGCAACAAGCAAAAAACCCCTCAAAATTCTTTACCATAAACAGATTTCTTCTTGCCAAAAAGGAAAAACACTGAAGTAAAGTAATATTAGCTAGAATAGCCTAAGGCTACTCTTTATATATCCAGTTGAACAATTTGTTGTAGAATGTCAGTGTGACAAATATGCACCTTAATTATTCCAATTGTTTGGTTACAGCATTTCTATCATATTGATTAATAACAATTGATAATTTAATAGTATACAAAGCAAAATTAAGAACATTGAGCAGTATCTTCTCTTTTGATTTGTACAGCTAAACTTTTTTTTCCTTGGAAGATACTCAATAACATGTGAAATGTCTTAAAACGCTTACAAAATATCTTGCAGACATGAATAAGGCATTTTTTTTTCAAGACTGTCAATTTCAATAAAGAACACAAACATAAATTTAACCCCCCCTAAACTCTCCAGACTCCTGTAGCAGAAGATCAAACAGAATATAATTATAGGCAAAGTTGCTGCACTAGATTTCAGATAGGACATACATCACTGAACTGTAAATCTAAACCAAACCCTGACTGTCAAGCCTTTTGAATGAATGGCAGAAGACTTAAAAGTCTGACAGCTGTATAGAGAAAAATTTTACTGTGGAGTCAGAAATTGTTCTATTTACTCTTCCTATAATTTTCAAACACCCTCCCCCTCTCTTTTTATTGCCTCATTGCTCCACCTAATATGTTGAAGACCAAAAGCTAATATCTGAACAGTCCATGCCACATGAGCGTTACAAAGAAAGATCTGGAACTGGAAATCTAGCATATAGAAAGATCAGAAAAAATTAAAGTATAATAATACACAGAAACTAAAGGGAGGAAAAATGCAGCTGAATGGTATAAAATAAAATCTACCAGAAACTTCATGCACTATGAGATGGAATGAGCTGAAGAGAGTAATGAAGTATAGTATTACACCATTACATTATAATACTATGATCCTACCTCTTCCGTTTCCTTAGATCTTGTCTTCTATGGAAAAAAAAGAGGTGTTCTTAAACTAGCTAACCTGAGGTAGAATCCTAGTGAAGACAAGACAGATGCAGTTTTCACATGAGTTAGCAGGTCAACTTAAAGACTATAGGAGAGTCTAAGCCCTGGTCTACTCTACAGGGTTAGGTAGAATTTAACCACGTTAGATTGATTATATAATGAATGCGTCTACACAAGCAACCCCATTTTGTTGACCTAAAGGACTCTTAAAATCGACTTCTGTATTCCTCACCGGCGAGGGAAGTAGCGCTAAAATTGACCTTGCTGGGTTGAATTTGGGGTAGTATGGACGCAAATCAACGTTATTGGCCTCTGGGAGCTATCCCAGAGTGCTCCAACGTGACCACTCTGGACAGCACTTTCAACTCCAATGCACTAGCCAGGTACACAGGAAAAGACCAAGGAACTTTTGAATTTCATTTCCTGTTTGGTTAGCATGCAGAGCTCAGCAGCACAGGTCTCTATGCAGTC
This sequence comes from Chelonoidis abingdonii, assembly GCF_003597395.2. NCBI lineage: Eukaryota > Metazoa > Chordata > Testudines > Testudinidae > Chelonoidis > Chelonoidis abingdonii. Next base: position 42,596,741 of record NC_133774.1, on the reverse strand, counting down.
CCCCCCGCCCCCAAATTGCAAATGAGCTCCAACATGGAGTGAACGGGAGACACTGGATCTGATTGCTGTATGGGGAAAAGAATCTGTGCAGGCAGAACTCCAATCAAAAAGAAGAAATGCTAATATATATGCCAAAATTGCCACAGGGCATGATGGACAGAGGCTACAACAGGGACACCCAGCAGTGCTGCGTTAAAGTCAAGGAGCTCAGGCAAGCCTACCAAAAGACAAAGGAGGCAAATGGTCGCTCTGCATCAGAGCACCATACATGCCACTTCTATGATCAGCTGCATGGCATTCGGGGGGGGGGGGGGGGACCCTACCACTACCCCACCACTGTCTGCGGACACCTACAAGGGGGGAGTCTCACGCAACATGGAGAAGGACTTTGCGGATGAGAAAGAGGAGGAGGAGGAGAAGGAGAATGTGCAGCAGGCAAGCAGTGAATCCGTTCTCCCCAGCAGCCAGGACCCTTTCATCACCTTTTAGCCAATACTCTTCCAAGGCGGGATCCCCAACCCTGGAAGCGGAGAAGGCACCTCTGGTAAGTGCACATTTGTAACTACAGTACAGGGTTTAAAAGCAATGGTGTTTAAATGTTTGATTTGGCCTGAAGACTTGGGATGCATTCGCGGCCAGTACAGGTACTGGAAAAGTCTGTTAACGTGTCTGGAGATGGAGCCAGAATCCTCCAGGGACATCTCCATGAGGTACTCCTGGAGGTACTCTGAAAGCCTCTGCAGAAGGTTTCTGAGGAGGACTGCCTTATTTTGTTCTCCACTGTAGGACACTTTACCATGCCAAGCCAGTAGCAAGTAGTCTGGAATTATTGCAGCACAAAGCATGGCAGCAAATGGTCCTGGGTTTTGGTCACATTCAAACAACATTCGGTCTATATCTTTCTGTGTTAGCCTCGGGAGAGTAATATTATCCATGGTCACCTGGTTGAAATAGGAGAATTTTTGTAAGGGAACAATAAAAGAACCCCATTCATGCTGGGTTGTTTGCGCTTGGCTAAAAGGGATTATCCCTGAGAATAGCCACGAGGCGGGGAGAGGGGTGAAGGGATCATCCCAAATAGTCACGTGGAGAAGTGGGGAGAGGAGTGTGCTGCACATCCACCCAAAAACTGCAGCCCCTCCTTTTAAATGGCAAACCCAAATGGCATTGCTTGCTATGGGAAAGGAGGGTGCTGCAGTTTGAAAACATTCCCACATGTTATTAAGGTGTTAGAAGCCATACCCGCGTACCCTTTGGCTGACCATGGCTGCCTGGAAACTTAATTCCGTTGCCCAGCCATGTGTGACGTGTCACAATACCAGCAGGTGCTCAATATAAAAGGTAAAATCCAACCTTGTACCTAAAGCACACGTGCTGTCTGCTGTGAATTGCGTGATTCACTGTGAAAGAGTCTCCCTTTCGTTTTCAGAAATGTATCATCTTAAATTTTACTCTCCCCTTTTATCCCCCCTGCAGGTGCAAATTTTTATACACTCCCTCTATCATCTCTGTCTGAGGTTATTGCAGATTAGAAGGCAAAAACCCCACACTCGGGATGGCAAGTTTTCTGAGCTCGTGCAGTCCTCCTGCACTGATAGAGCACAGCTGAATGCATGGAGGCATTCAGTGTCAGAGTTTAGGAAAGCATTAAGTGAGCTTCATGAGAAGAGGCAGGATAAAATGCTGAGGCTAATGGGGAAGCAAATGGACATGCTCAGGCATCTGGTGAAGCTGTAGAAAAGCCAACAAGAGCACAGACCACTGCCGCATCCACTGTACAACTGCCTGCCCTCCTCCCCAAGTTCCATATCCTCCTCATCCAGATGCCCAAGAACCTGTGGGGGGGCGGGAAGAGGGGTCTGGGCACCCAGCCACTCCACCCCAGAGGATGGCCCAAGCAACAGAAGGCTGTCATTCCAACAGTTTTGATTTGTAGTGTGGCTACAATAAGAAATGTGGCCTTGTCCTTCCTTACCCCATCTAGGCTACCTTATCATAGCATTGTAGAACATCAGGTTGGAAGGGACCTCAGAAGATCATCTAGTCCAACCCCCTGCTCAAAGCAGGAACAAACCCCAGACACTGAGCTATCCCTTCCGCCCCGCCCCAGTTATCAGTTATCTCCCTTTTTTTAATTAATAAAGAAAGAATACATGGTTTCAAAACAATAGTGATTTTATTTCCTTTGCCAGCTATGATCGAAGGGGGGAGAGTGATTGGCTTACAGGGAATTAAAATCAACAAAGAGGGCGGGTTTGCATCAAGGAGAAACATACACAACTGTCACACTGTAGCTTGGCCAGTCAAGAAACTGGTTTTCAAAACCTCTCTGATGCGCAGCACGCCTGCCTGTCTCTTCTAATCACCTGGGGTCTGGCTGTTCAAAATTGGCAGCCAGGCAATTTGCTTCAACCTCCCACCCCACCATAAATGTCTCCCCCTTACTCTCACAGATATTATGGAGCATACAGCAAGCAGTAATAACAATGGGAATATTTTGTTGCGCTGAGGTCTGACTTAGTCAGCAAACAGCGCCAGTGAGCTTTTAAACGTCCGAAGGCACATTCTAACATCATTCTGCACTTGCTCAGCCTAGAGTTGAACTACTCCTTACTACTGTCCAGACTACCCATGCATGGCTTCATGAGCCATGGGAACAAAGAGTAGACTGGGTCTCTAAGGATAACTGTTGGCATTTCAACATCCCCAACAGTAATTTTCTGGTCTGGGAAATAAGTCTTTTCTTGCAGCTGCTCAAACAGCCCAGAGTTCCTAAAAATGCAAGTGTCATGCACCTTTCCTGCCATCCCACGTTGATGTCAGTGAAACATCCCTTGTGATCCACCAGTGCTTGCAGCACCATTGAGAAGTACCCTGTGCGATTTATGCACTGGTTGGCAAGGTGGTCTGGTGCCATGATAGGGATATGTGTTCCATCTATCACCCCACCACCATGCGTCATCCGTAGGTGTCTAAATGTAGTGTAGACATAACCGTAGAAATTTCTGAAAATCCCAACCATTGTGATTGCTTCAAAACCACAAGTATAATTTCTTTCTTGAACATAGGCAAAATATTATTTTTTGTGAAGTAACACATTTTTGTAAGCAATATTTTTTTGTCTATACTAAAGAAACAAAACCCACTGGGGAAATTAACAGACCAAAGAAATGATTTCAGAGCAGATAGACCTTGGAAGAGAGAATGCATATATGCAAACACAGGCTTGTGGGCAACTAGTATATGTATAATTCTCCAAAAACCTTTTAAAATTGTGCAGAAAAGAAGAGACGCCAAAACATCATATTATGGACTTGATCTTTTTACTAGGCTCTGCTAACTTGTGACTGACTCGTTGACCCAGCAGAGGGATCGGATCATCCCTGCATTGAAACACTGTAGTTTGGCTTCTGACTCCTCATACTTTGAGCAAAGGATTCCTTCACATAAAACAGTGCTGGAAAACGGCATTGCAGATGTGCATGGCATTGGAATAGCAATGATATTTTTCCATTCTTATCTTCAAAGAACTCTAAAGCATGGGCCCAGGATATCTAAAAGGCTGCCTAAAGGTCCACGATGAAGATTGTGATTGACAGCTCCACTCCACTGGCTCAATGGAATTTTCAACAATAAAGGTAAAACTTGTCTGTACGGGAGTCAGAACTTCATGGAATGGGATAAGACTGTGGATTGAACTCTCCCAAGAACTAAGGACTATCACAAACCTCACCACTTTCCACTCCAAGTGCAAGGTGCATTTCTTTGAGTAGGCCTCTCTCATATAAACACATAACAACAGTTTATTTATAAAAATCAAAACAATCCCCTCTCCTACCACAACAAGGTGCTCCTTTACACGTGCTTCTCTGGGGAGAGGATGAGAGAACAAACAAGACATAACAGATGTGTAGTCATGTTGCTTAATGCACTACTGGAAGGTGCTCAGGTACTATCGTGATGAGCTCAGTATAAGAGCTTACACAGAACAGAATTTTTAAAATACTGTAGGATGCCAACAAGGCTAATGTAGATAAATAAAATAACTAGGTGAGATTCTTATATTTCATTTATCTAAATTAGCCTTGTTGGCATCCTACAGTATTTTAAAAAGTCTATTCTGTGTAAGCTGTTATACTGAGCTCATCACAATAGTACCTGGGCCCCTTCCAGTAGTGCATTAAGCAACGTGACTACACGTGTTACATTTTGTTTGTTCTCTCAATTTCTTGCCAGGGGCAGAAGTGTGTGCAGAGTGTCTTCTTGTAGTGGGAGGGGGAGTTATTTTGTTTTGTGTTTTTTATAAATATACTGCTGCTGTGTTTACATGAGAAAGATGCCTGGTCAAAGAAATGCACAACACCATTTTCCAACACTGTTTTATCTGAAGGAATCCTTAGTTCAGAGGATGAGGAGTCAGAAGCCAAACTACAGTGTTTCAATACAGAGATGATCAGACCCCTCTGCTAGATGAACAATGCATCACAAGTTAGCAGAGCCTAATGAAAAGATCAAGTCCATAATATGATGCTTTGGCTCCTCTTTTTTTCTGCCCAATTTCAAATATCTAATTAAGGAATGATGAGAAAACACCACATCTCATTTTTAGATTTACACTATTAAAAGTATGTTGTCTCTTACCCACCAACCTGATGCTAAACGGGGGTGTATGCCATGGGGTCCTTTATTCCTCTGTGATGGTGACTTCAGAGTTTGAATTAGTTTGTTTTCTTTTAAACAGATTCTGCTCTCCTAAGATATTTCTTCAAGGCATAACAGATGCTGGCCTCACAGTGTAATCTGTCCTAAAACCCAATGTCTAGGACAAAGTTTCCATTTATAGTCTGGAAATGAGATGATGTTTTAGAATTCCCTAAATAATATAAGAAATTATCAAATGGGGTTTATTTCCCTCACATTTACAGCAACAATATAAGTAGTTCAGCTGAAGTCAATGCTGTTGCGTATATTTTTTTTATATCTATATCTATATCTATATCTATAAAAAAAAAATTCCCCTCTCCCCCCTATGGGTGGTATGTGTCTTCCTCAACCTCGGGTCCTCTACCAGAGGCCCGGGAGTTTGAGGGTTCTGCGCAGTATCTTAGCTGTTCCTAGCACTGCACTCTTCTGGACAGAGAGCTCTGATGTTGTTCCTGGGATCTGTTGGAGCCACTCACCCAGCTTAGGAGTCACAGCCCCGATTAGCCCAACTTATCGTCAGATTGTCCTGGTTCCTAACATCTGGCACGGACGCTTGTTAGCCCAACTTATCGTCAGATTGTCCTGGTTCCTAACATCTGGCACGGACGCTTGTGCTGTCACTTGGCACTGCTATATCTATCACCACCGCTGTCTTCTGGTCCTTGTCTATTACCACGATGTCTGGTTGATTGGCCAGTACCTGCCTGTCCGTCTGGATCTGGAAGTCCCACAGAATCTTAGCCCTGCTATTCTCCACAACCTTCTGTGGAATCTCCCATCTGGTCTTGGGAGGGTCTAGCCCATACGCTGTGCAGATGTTCCTGTACACAATGCCAGCCACTTGGTTGTGCCGTTCAGTGTATGCTGTTCCTGCCTGCATCTTACATCCTGCCACTATGTGTTGGACTGTCTCTGAGGCCTCTCTGCACAGTCTGCACCTTGGGTCCTCTCTAGTGTGGTAGACCCCTGCTTCAATGGATCTGGTGCTCAGTGCCTGTTCCTGTGCTGCTATGATCAGTGCCTCAGTGCTGTCTTTTAGTCCAGCCCTTTCCAGCCACTGGTAGGATTTCCCAATGTCAGCCACCTCAGCTATCTGTCGATGGTACATCCCATGCAGGGTCTTGTCTTGCCATGGCACTTCTTCTGCTTGGTCTTCCTCCCATGTCTGCTGCTGCCTCAGGCATTCTCTCAGCAGCTCATCTTTGGGGGCCATCTTACTGATGTACTCCTGGATGTTCCGGGTTTCATCCAGGACAGTGGCTTTGACGCTCACCAAGCCCCGCCCGCCTTCTTTCCGGCTGGTATACAGTCTCTGGGTGTTGGACTTGGGGTGGAAACCTCCGTGCATTGTGAGGAGCTTCCGGGTCTTCACATCGGCAGCCTCCATGTCCTCCTTTGGCCAGCTCACTATACCGGCAGGGTATCTGATGACCGGCAGGGCGTATCTGTTGATGGCGTGGATCTTGTTCTTCCCACTGAGCTGGCTCTTCAGGACCTGTCTTATCCTTTGGTGATACTTGGATGTTGCTGTCTTCCTTGCCTCCTCATCGTGGTTTCCATGTGACTGTGGGACGCCAAGGTACTTGTAGCTGGTCTGTATGTCTGCTATGTGGCCCGCTGGTAGTTCCACCCCATCAGTCTTGACTACCTTCCCTCTCTTCACTACCATCCGGCCACACTTCTCCAGTCCGAATGACATCCCCGATATCCTCACTGTAGATCCGCGTCAGGTGGATTAGCGAGTCGATGTCTCGTTCATTCTTAGCATACAGCTTGATGTCATCCATGTAGAGGAGGTGGCTGATGGTAGTTCCACTCCTGAACCTGTACCCGTATCCAGTCCTTGTGATTATCTGGCTGAGGGGGTTTAAGCCTATGCAGAACAGCAGCGGGGACAGTGCATCACCTTGGTATATGCCGCACTTGATGGCCACTTGTGCAAGCTGCCTTGAGTTGACTTCCAGTGTTGTCTTCCATAGTCCCATTGAGTTCTTGAGGAAGGTCCTTAGTGTCCTGTTGACTTTGTATAGCGCCAGACATTCACAGATCCACGTGTGCGGCATTGAGTCGTAGGCTTTCCTGTAGTCAATCCAGGCTGTGCTCAGATTGGTCTGTCTAGACCTTGAGTCTTGGGCGACTGCTCTATCTATGAGCAACTGGTGTTTTGAGCCTCTGGTGTTGTTCCCAATGCCCTTCTGAGCTGTGCTCATGTACTGGCCCATATGGTCCTGTAGCTTGGCGGCAGCTATGATGCCTGATAGGACTTTCCATGTTGTGGGGAGGCAGGTTATTGGCCGGTAGTTGGACGGTTCTGTTCCCTTGCAGGGGTCTTTCATGATCAGCACTGTCCTTCCTTGTGTTAGCCAGTTTGGGTGGGAGCCTGCTGCTAGCAGCTGGTTCATCTGTGCTGCTAGGCGTTCATGCACTGCTGTTAGTTTCTTTAGCCAGTAGGTGTGGATCATGTCTGGTCCAGGTGCTGTCCAGCTCTTCATGTTCTTGACCCGCTGCTGGATGTCTTCTACTGTGATGGTGACTGGTTTCTGTTCTGGGAGATTGCTGTGCTCTGTTCTCAGGTCCTGCAGCCACTTTGCACTGGTGTTATGAGTCTTCTCTTTCTCCCATATGTTCTTCCAGTACTGTTCAGTTTCTGCTGCTGGTGGCTCTGCTGTTATTGTGTTGTTGCACTGCAGTTGGGAGTACACCTTGGATGGTTCTTTGGAGAACAGGGCATTTACTTTTTTGGCCTCTGCTTCTCTAGTGTATCTCCTTAGCCTGGTAGCCAGTGCTGTGAGCCTTTGTTTAGCAGTCTCTCTAGGGCTTCAGATGGAGTCAGGCCCTTGTATTTTTTCAGTAGCCGAGTCTTATCCTTAATCTCTACACCCTTCTGTAGTTCCACCAGCTGACTAACTTCTCTCCGAGTCGCCTTGATCTTATCCTCCAACCTCATTTTCCAGGGTGGGTACATACTGTTGTTCTTCTTGATCGTGTAGCCAAGCATCTCCAGGATTACAGAGGCTGTAGCGTATACCAGTTCAGTTCATTGGTTTGAGTTATGGTGGTAGTAGGGATTGTCATGAGGGCTCTATTGGCATCTTCTAACATACTATCTGATGGTACTTCTCCACTGAGCCTTGGTAATCGGTCTCGAGGATTGACTGTAGCTAGTTTCTCCATGATCTTATGCCTCATATCAGCTGCTGTGCTCTGCAATGGAGGGGGTGGCAGTGAAGTTTCAGCTTCAGGTGTGGGCTGCACATCCACTTGTTCTTCCAGGTCTTCTTGAGTCTGGGATGTAATGTGGAGTTGGTCTATCTCAAGCTGTGAGAGCAGCTTCCTCTTTACTATGTTGAAGCGTTGGGTAACTAGCTGTTTCTCAGTAAGTGTGGATGTAGGTCTTTTGTCCATCCACAGTCCCCTCATACGTTTCATATATCCCCTCTCTCATTAGGTCTACTGTTGTAGTAGCATTCCATCAATTCCAGGTTCTCTTGTCTCGTCCATGAATGGTTTGTTTCAGTAGCCCACTTATCGTCAGATTGTCCTGGTTCCTCAACATCTGGCGCGGATGTTAATCCGGGCGACGTCCAAGGCGGCATGACTCTCCTAGTTCGTGTCACTCTCATCTTTGAGGTAGGCAGGTGAAGTGTTAGGGGGTCTTTTTGCCCAAGGACTCCTACAGGAAAGTTGGGTACCAACCGGGATTTGAACCCCAGTCTCTCGTATCAAAGGGCGGTCTCCCATATCAAAGGGCGGCGCTCTTAACCACTACGCTATCCAGTCGCTATTTTATATATATATATAAAATCAGTGTGAGGACCTTATCCAAAGCATACCGAACTCAGCAGGAGTCTTTTTATTGAGCTCAGTGGGCTTTGGATCAGACCCTTAATTTCCAACGTATCTGATTAATTTAATAGGGAAATAAACTTGGACACCAAAATTCACATTATAGGTTTGCATTCACAATGCTACAATTAAGATCTTGTTACAATTTCCATCAGAGTCAACTTTACAAGAGGCAAAAGTGAATAAACTATTTATTTTGAAGGTTAAAATGCTTAATTCTTTGGTGCTGTAACACAGATTTTTAAAACAATTTTGCTGATGATTAGGGCTTAATGCTCAAAAAGAGTTAGGCATCTATGTCCCTGTTTAGGGACCACTGTGGTGCACAAAACATCTGTTGAAACCATGTAAGTGCCCTCACTTTGTGCCAAAGTTTTTATAGAAAAAGTTCCCTGGACACTGAGGTTTCTGCCCCTGAGCATGCGCACACCTGCCTTCCTCTGAGATGTCTGAAAGCTCACCTCAGCCCCAGAGTGATTCACAAACCAGGATAGATAGGTGTTTGGCTACTTAACTCACCATAGCCCCTTCTGGTAGGCATGCTCAAAGACTGCCGATCGGATTGGGGGGAAGGGGGGGGGAAGGGAAACAAAACAGTTGGGTTAGGGTTAGGGTTAGGGTATTCACCTGGGAGGTGGGGAGACTGGATATCCCTTCTCTCTGGCCTAAATTAAAGAAGTCATGTGTGTTGAGAGAAAGCACAACTGAGAATAACTTCGTAGCCTGGTGGCTAGAACACTTAGCCATGATGTGGGAGTGCCAGGATCCAATAACCCTGCTGCAATGATTCTTTCATTATTTATCCACAGTTTCAACAGGAGATACTGAAGCCTGGGCGCTAACTTAGGCTTTGTGAATTGCAGCGATATCTCCAGGTCTAGCTCCTAGCATGGATTTGTCAAACGTATTTATTTTAATAAAAACTACTACTACTAAACTAATTTCATTAAAAACTAATGAGATCTCATAAAAGTGCACTGAAGTCTGAATCTTTTGATTCCTTCTTTATAGAACATAAGAATGGCCATACTGGGTCAGACCAAAGATCCATCTAGCCTAGTATCCTCTCTTTTGACAGTGCCCAATGCCAGGTGCTTCAGAGGAAATGAACAGAACAGGTAATCATCAAGTGATCCATCCCGTCACCCATTCCCAGCTTCTGGCAAACAGAGGCTAGGGACACCATCCCTGCCAATCCTGGCTGACAGCCATTGATGGACCTATCCTCCATGAATTTATCTAGCTCTTCTTTGAACCCTGTTATAGTACTGGCCTTCACAACATCCTCTGGCAAGGAGTTCCAGAGGTTGACTGTGTGTTGCGTGAAAAAATACTTCCTTTTGTTTTTTCATAGAGTCTCGTAGACTCATAGACTCATAGGTCAGAATATGATCATCTAGTCTGACCTCCTGCACAAGGCAGGCCACAAAACCCTACCCATACACATTTATAACAACCCCTAACCCATGACTGAGTTATTGAAATCCTCAAAATCGTGATTTGAAGACCTCAAGCTGCAGAGAATCCACCAGCAAGC
>NC_133774.1:42482337-42583773 GCF_003597395.2 Chelonoidis abingdonii | reverse complement strand
TTCCGAGGAAGTAGTGGGGGGCAAAACTTTATGGGCTTAAGAATTAAGCTTGATATAAGTTTATGGAGGGGATGTTAATGATGGGCATAGGCCATTTTTGGAATTGAAATATTGGGGTGTGTGGTGCGTGAATTGACTCTTAGGATTGGTGTGCGGGCAGATAAGTCCTGGCGCAGTGGGCTCTGTAGGGATGTTGGATGGGATTGGGATACTGAGTTAGCTCGCATGAGAATTCTTTCTTGGGGTGTCTGGCGTGGTGAGTCCTTGCCCACAATGCTCAGGGTTTAGCTTGATCGCCATATTTGGGTCGGGAGCAGAATAGTTCGCGTGCCACGGGCGGATTGGCAAAGCCCTGGAGGTTTTTTCACCTTCCTCTGAGCGTGGGCATGGTCTTCCGAGGAAGTAGTGGGGGGCAAAACTTTATGTGGTTAAGAGTTAAGCTTGAAATAAGGTTTATGGAGGGGATGTTAATGGGATGTGGATTTTGAGGCAATTTGAAGAAATTTGGGTGTAGTGGTCAAAGATCTTAGGATTGGGGGTGCGGGGGCAGATAAGTCTGCGCAGTGGGTCTGTAGTGGGATAGTGGAATGGGTTATGGGATACTGAGTTACTGCAGAGAATTCTGTTCTTGGGGTGCTGGCGGGTGAGTCTTGCCCACAATGCTCACGGGTTAGCTTGATCGCATATTTGGGGTCGGGAGAGGAATAGGTTCGCTCCACGGGCGGATTGGCAAAGGCCCTGGAGGTTTTTCACCTTCCTCTGAGCGTGGGCATGGTCGGGAAAGGGAGTGATCCAGACACTGAAAATTCTGGATGGTGGCAGCGATACCAGATCTAAGCTAGTAATTAAGCTTAGAAGTGTCCATGCAGGTCCCCACATCTGTGCCCTAAAGTTCAGAGTGGGGAAGGAACCTTGATAAGGGGGTAAACGAAGGTCAGTGGGGACCTGGGATGGGGGGGGGGCAGAGCGCTGTCCTCCCCCAGCCCATGAGGCAAACCTCTGTTTTTCTGTGATAAGAGTAGATAATATTTGCTGATGTAGCTGTTTATAAAGTACAGAGCATCATCAGAAGCATTCTTTGCTAGATGAAATCCAAAAAATCTGAGTTCTAGTCCTGCTGATTGCAGTAGAACAGCAAATAAGGTTACTGTTCATGTTGAAGCTGGTATGAAGCTTATGAAACTGACCTAAGTAACTTTGGCATCAGTGCTGGTAAGAATATAATTTCCAGAATTAAGGTGAGCAAATATGATTTAGCATAAAGCAGTGGAATGAAAATGAATACTAGAATTGATGAAGTAACAATGATTTTGAACTTTTCACAGGTACCTGTATTCCTGACATCATACATATCATCTTTTACGTTGCTTTGATATCTAATTTACCCATGTTGACAAAACGTGAAACAATGCCAGTCCCTATGATAAGGCAAGAGACTAAACTTGTGTTGGTTCACAGATTTTGTTTCCTTTTTAGGATGAGGCAATCAGATAACGCATGAACAGTTGTTACAATAACAACCAACCTAGTTTTCTCAAAGTAAATCCCAGAGGTTCTGATTACTAGAAACAAAATGAACTGCAAAGTGAAGCTAATCAGTGTGCCAGTCTTCATAAATGTGAAAGAATACATTTAGGGATTAGATGAAAATAGCTGCTGTCCCTGTGGCTACCAATATGGTTTGCACAAAACTTTAGCTAAGATCGCTGATTAATTTTTGATAGTGCCTAGACTGAATACTTTTGATGTGTCACAGTATCAGTGACACAGATGAAGCATTTTTTAAAAAAACCATTATAATGGACATATTGGAAAGAAGTATCACGAAGTTTAAAGTACAACTTGACTAACCATCAAGAGAAAATGCAAACCAGGGAAGTGAGATACGTAGGCAACTTTTTCTTAGAACTGGAAAGGAGTTATGTCATGGAAAAAGGAAAACTTATATTTTCCACAAACCTCTGATCTTCCTATGCTCAGAGCACAATTATGCACTTAGGGTAAAATACTCACCCCTGCTCTAGTTATTTTATGCAGGGTAAAAGGACCAGAGAGGCATAAAGGACCCTTACCTTGAAGGTTACTTACCTTCAAGATGTGTGGTCCCTATCTGTATTCTACTGAGGGTTATGAGCATGTGCCATGTGCCTGGAGCTGTAGCTTTTCAAAGTAGTATTGCTTGGTGGTCCACACATGCGCCCTCGTATTCCACCCGAAGCAATTATGGATGAGGTGGACTGGCTGCATCTCCAGTTCCTTTTCCACTGCAGACCTATGGAGCCACAGCAGAGGGGAAGGATCTTCAGAATAATCCAGTACCCAGACCCCAGAGCTTGTGGGGAGGGGAGGAAGAGGATTGTCCGGCATGAAAAATTGCTGAAGCAATGTCCCAAAAAGTCCTTAATTCTAAAAACTGCTAGGAATTGCCAAAACACAACAAAAAGCAATAAAATCCTAATTGTGAATAAAAATAAGAACTGTTTTGTAAAAATTTTTGAAAATGAGTCACTAAGAACAAGAGAGGTTAGCAGAAGCTCTGACTTGGACCATGCGGCAGTGAGAAGAAACTGGAGACTTGGCCATTCCGCCTTGCTCTTCATCGCCTTGGGTGAAACCATGAGGTAATATGAGGATGCATGCACTGATTGTCAAGCAATACTACTTTGAAAAGCTCTGGCTCTAGCTCCGGGCACATGGTGCACAACCTTCAGTGGAATACAACAGAGATCATCATTTGAAGAAGCAGTCTTGGTTGGCCTTGGAGAGAATTCCCTGGCATAGGTACTGTAGAACAGTCATTTTCAAACTATGGATCGTGACCCAGGACTGGGTCTCGGAATGTAAGGCAGTGAGTCACAGCGGTTCTGGTCAGCACTGCTAACCAGGCCATTAAAAGTCAGGCTAGTCCCGACCTGTTTGACACACTGCGCTGCACCCCAGAAACGGCCAACAGCAAGTCTGGCTCCTAGGCAGGGGGGCCACAGGACTCCGCATGCTGCCCCACCCCGAGCACCAGCCCCATACCAGCCAACAGGAGCAGGGGGGGTGAGGGGGGTGGGCCTGCGGGAGAGAGCCACACGGAGGCACTTGCACTCCTCGGCCTAGGAGCTGGACCTCCTGCTGGCAGTTTCTGGGGCACAGCGTGGTCCGTGGTGCCAGGACAGGCAGAAAGCCGGCCTTAGCACCCCTGCTGACTGGGAGCCACCTGAGATAAACCCAATTCCCTGCCCCAGCCCTGAGACCCCTTCAAACCTGGAGCCCCTTCCTGCACCCTAAACCCGTCATCTCCAGCCCCACCCCAGAGCCCTGAACCCCTCCCTCATCCCAACCCCTACCCCAGCCCAGAGTCCCCTTCCACACCCTAAAACCCTCATCCTCAGCTCTGTTAGGTTGTGGGCATCAACAATTTTCTTCAACTGGGTTGCCAGAAAATAAGTTTGAAAACCACTGCATAGAAGATAATCATAAGGTTGTATTCTCAGGACCTCCTCTCAAATTCAGGTATGTGAGACATACCAGGGGCAGGACTGGGAAAGGCATGTCAGGTGATGGTGCAGTAAGCAGCACTGCAGAAACTCTGGGTGGCCCTGGGATGCTGCTGTAATTTAGACAAGCCCCCAAGGGTGTCTAAGGTACTCTGCGAGCCTGTCTAGCTGCCAGCATATCACAGAAGAGGAGAGGTAAAGATGCATTAAAGCCACTTCAGCCACGTTCATCCTGGGCTGCAAGTTCTTTGCTTCTAAGAGACACAGCCCACAGAATCATAGAAGATCAGGGTTGGAAGGGACCTCAGGAGGTCATCCAGTCCAACCTCCTCTTCAAAGCAGGACCAGTTCCCAACTAAATCATCCCAGCCAGGGTTTTATCAAGCCTGACCTTAAAAACCTCTACGGAAGGAGATTCTACCACCTCCTTAGGTAACCCATTCCAGTGCTTCACCACCTCCTAGTGAAAAAGATTTTCCTAATATCCAACCTAAACCTCCTCCACTGCAACTTAAGACCATTACTCCTTGTTCTGTCATCTGCTACCACCGAGAACAGTCTAGCTCCATCCTCCTTGGACCCGTCAGGTAGGTTGAAAGGCAGCTATTCAATCAATTCCCCCTCAGTCTCTTATGGCAGACTCAACACACTAGTGCTTCAGAACTCTCTCATAAGTCATGTGTTTCATTGTCGCCTCCGCTGGACTCCTCCAATTTTCTCCAATCTTGGTGTAGGGGGCCCAAAACCTGGCACTAATTCAGATGAGCCGCATCAATGCTGAATAGAGGGACCTGATCAGTCCTATGATCCTCCGCTGCATGCCCCTACTTATACAGCCCAAAATGCTGTTAGCCTTCTTGGCAATAAGGCACACTGTTGACTAATATCCAGTTTCTTGTCCACTGTAACCCCTAGGTCCTTTACTGCAAAACTGTTGCCTAGCCAATCAGTCCCTAGTCTGTAGCAGTGCATGGGATTCTTCCGCCCTAAGTGCAGGACTCTGCACTTGTCCTTGTTGAACTTCATCTGATTTCTTTTGGCCCAATCCTCTAATCTGACTAGGTATATACTAGTTTACTCACCCTTTTCTTTCTAACATTGCAAGGTCATGTTTAATATATTTCTACATGCTGTTAGGCCTTATCTAAACCTGAAAATTAGGTTGGCATAACTAAGTCGCTCACGGGTGTGAAAAATCCACACCTCTGAGTGGCATAGTTAAGCTAACCTAAGTCTCAGTGTAGACAGCACTAGGTCAACAGAAGAATTCTTCTGTTGAACTAGCTACTGCCTCTCAGTGAAAGGCCTAAAATAGTGTATGCATGCATTATGTTACACTTTCCCATATTCACTGATACTAGATTATTCCATTCTTTAAAATCAAGAAATACATCTCTCTAGAACGCAATTTAAATCAGATTCCCTCATCAAATATTCCCAAAGAAAAAAACTGAATTTTTTTAGAAAACAAATCTTAGCATGTTTTTATAGGTTACAAACAAAAAGTTCCTGATATTTGATGTTTTGTTGATTTCAACGGAATGCCCTTTAATAATGGTATTTTAATATTACAGATTGGGCCCTATAGTGAAGGGGTAAGAATAATAAAATTAAAATCATGTTTAATTCCTTGAACGAGATTTAAGCACATGCTTAAATTCTTTGCTGAATCATTGCCAGTATGAGGATCAGTCAGCATTCTGCTGGTTCACAACTAGACCTCTCTTCCTCTTCTGCAGTGAGAAAGAAAAATGCATTTCATTCTTCCCAGCCAGTGGAGCAGAGAGAAAGGGGTTGACTGGGGCCTCTGGATACTACCTTAATAGCAATTAAACAACAAAAAAAACAATTGGAAAGTGGAAAAAGTGGAAGAAGTGAGGAGATCCTAAACCTTTTTGACAATCTCAAGTTTGTTCTTAAGCTAAGCAACTGAAAATTGAGTTAATTTGTGAGAAGCCTAGAATGGTAAACTGGATTCTTAAAATGACTAAAATAAGTGCATGTGTCATATTTCATTTACCCTATTGTTCTTCCTGTGGTAGATTGCATTCACCTCTTTGAGTGCTCCCTTGCGTTCAAGAAAGGTATTGCCATTCTCTTCAGATCCCAACACCTCCTGCAGGCCATCAGTCAGCCTCATCAGGTCTTCCATAGCTTGTCCCTCTGGACAGATCAGTCAGCCCAAAACCCCTTCTGCGGTATAACACACTCAAAACAGAAGCAGTTCCTTGCTCTTTGGGGCCAATTATAAACAAAATAGTTTTCTCACCCTTCTGGGCTGAATTCTCTCTCTGGAATTGAATCACCAGGGTTCTTTCTTGACCTCTTGTGGCCTCTAACGGACCCTGGCCCAGCCTGGTTGCTCTCGCTGTGGCACTGGGAGCATCCTTCCACACTCCTCTGGCTCCACCTAAGAAAGAATTGTCTTACCGACATCAGGCAGCATCTTTTATTTTGG
Source organism: Chelonoidis abingdonii (assembly GCF_003597395.2). Lineage (NCBI taxonomy): Eukaryota > Metazoa > Chordata > Testudines > Testudinidae > Chelonoidis > Chelonoidis abingdonii. The sequence goes on along the minus strand of NC_133774.1, from coordinate 42,577,830 downwards.
ACAGCTGGACCTTGATTGGCTGTTGCTGATCCCCAGTCCTTCTGGCTGCTGGAGGATCAGATCTCACAGGTTCCCACAGTGGCTGCACTTTTTCTTACAGAGAACCGCTTCCTGGGGCAAGGTGCATCAGAGCAGCAGAGCCTCCAAGGTCTAGTAAACCCTGTCACACTTCCAAAGAGCCTATACAAATTTTACCTAACCAGAGTAGAGAAATTATGCTACTGCTGGTCAGAAACTGGCTTCTTTAGTCATCATATTTGATACCTAGAAGCTATGTTAATGGGTGCCTTAGAAATACCTATACTGAAATAATGACAAAGATTTAAAGGGATAGGATAAAGACTGAGCCTTTACTCCAAAATGTAAGTTGCATCTTACATAACCACGCTTCAAATATTGAAAAGGTTTCATAATAAGGACTGCAATCATCTTAAAATTTACATGTTTAGGATGTATAACCCAGGTACAGCTAGAATTCTGAATTTCTTATATTCACAACATTCCCTAGGTCATGGTAATTTTCTTATCCTAAAACCTTAGGCCTCAATTCAAGAAAGCCTCCATCTCTTCAGGATAGCACTTAAACACAACCTTAAGTCTTACTGAAATCAATCAGACTTAACAATAAAATGAATCATGGAACTTAAGCTCAAACTTAAATGCTGCCCTGAATCAAGGCCTTAGTTATTATACACTATTCTCTGATGCTATTACCATAGTTTAAACTTGATTATTATAACAGAAAAGGTTTTGTACCTAAACCAGGATCTTCAGATTTTGTTGTTAGTTTCTGAAGTTTCACTGTTTCTTTTCTATTTATGGCATTACAAATATGCCCTATGTGACTATTTTGTTTTTATTATTATTTAGAGATTAATGGGTTATTTTAAGTAAAGGTACTAATGTTCAAAAGCTGCAACTGAAACTATGACTAGTTAAAGAAGATCATTTGATTTTTTTAAAATATATTCCTTTAAAACGGTCAGCATGTTGAATAAATAAAAAACTATATAGATTAAATTTGTCTAAAGTAACTTTCACTGTAACATTCACAGTTTTAGACTACAAAGCTATGAAACGAATGATAGATTTTTCAAATATTTGATTAAGTACTGGCAAAATACTGAAGAAATTCAGTGTTCGAATGAATTATATGTTTGATGTAATTCTTGGCATCACTACAGTAAATGTCAGATAAAAGAAAAACATCTTATTTAATGTAAGGTCTTGACAGCAGTCTGGCATAGCTAACAACCTTATTCTCAAATTGGAAGGCTGGTTATAATCAAACTTGTAAGGAGGGAATTAGGTTTTTTCCCTCCTTTAAACCATGTAAACACTTAAATGCACTCTCCTCTGCCCCCTACTACCACACCACTCTGTAATTACGCTAATGCTTTAAATCTGGAACAAACACAAGTAGGCAAATACGTAATATGTATGGTTTAAAGTATTAATACCAAATGTGCTATTAATATTAATAAAGAGCTGTCAGCAGCTGTCAAAGTAGATGTGTGGTGGAAGCACAGACATCAGCCAGTAGCCTCAAAACAGAATTGGGCCCTAATCCTGCAAGGAGCTCAGTATGACTATACCCCTGTGCTTACACAGATCCCTAATAACGTTAATGAGGATCATCTCTTTCCCTCCCAATACAGTTATAGTATCTGACTTTTAGTTCTTTAATGAATGAAAAAGATTGGTGGCCTCCACAAACAGTATATACTAATGTACAAACCTTCATGCGGAGAAAATACCAGATACAATAGGGCTTTTAAATATTATGGAAAAAAGCATAACAAGAACAAGTGGCTGGAAGCTGAAGCCAGAAAAACTCAGTTAAGCACAAGTCTTACAAGTGAGGGTGATTAACCTCAGGAACAAACTAACAAGGGAAGTGGTGGAATCTCCATCTCTTCATGGCTTCAGATCAAGACTGGATGCTTTTCTGCATGATATACTTTAGTCAAACAAAAACAACAAGGAGTCCAGTGGCACCTTAAAGACTAACAGATTTATTTAGGCATAAACTTTGCAGGTAAAAAAACACTTGTTCAGATGCATTGAGTGAAAATTACAGATGCAGGCATTATATACTGACACATGAAGAGAAGGGAGTTACCTCACAAGTGGGGAAAAGACAGTTACCTTTTCTGTACCTGGTGTTCTTTGAGCTGTGTTGCTCATGTCTATTCCACAATAGGTGTGTGCGCTCGCCACGTGCACCGGTGCTGCAAGTTTTTCCCCTAGCAGCACCGTAAAGAGGAGCACCCCTCGTGACCCCTGGAGTGGCGCCTGCCAGGCGCAGTTTAAAGGGAGCTGTGCGCTCCCCCCACCTTCAGCTCTTTCTTGCCAGACAACTCCGACAGAGGAGAAGGAGGGTGGGATGTGGAATAGACATGAGCAACACATCTCGAAGAACACCAGTTACGGAAAAGGTAACTGTCTTTTCCTCTTTGAGTGATTGCTCATGTGTATTCCACAATAGGCAATTCCAAACTATATCTGTTGGAGATGGGTAGGAGTTCACAAGTTCCCAGGATGAAGGACAGCCCTGCCAAACCTGGCGTCATCCCTGGTCCAGGGGATGATCGCATAGTGCGAGGTGAACGTGTGAACTGAAGATCAGATGGAGGCCCTACAAATGTCCTGGATGGGGACGTGGGCCACAAAGTCAACCGACGAGGCCTGTGCCCGAGTTGAGTGTGCCCTCACAATGGGTGGTGGGGGATACCCACCAGCTCATAACAGGAACAGATGCACGAAGTGATCCCATTGGAAAGCCACTGAGTGGAAATCAGCTGGTCCCTCACGTGCTCAACTGAGGCAATGAACAGTTGTGAGGACTTTCTGAATGGCTTAGTCCGCTCAAGGTATAAAACCAGAGCCCACCACACATCAAGCGTGTGGAGACGGCCCTCCTCACTGGATGCATGAGACTTGGGAAGAGGACCAGTAGAAAAATGTCCTGATCCATGTGGTAGGCGGAGACCACTTTCGGGAGGAACGCAGAATGTGGGCGGAGTTGGATCTTGTCCTTATGAAAGACCGTGTACAGCGGCTTGCTTGGAGGTCAGGCCCTGAACTCCCATGAGAGGCGAGACCAGGAGCATGTGGCCACTGGTTCAAATCGGGGCCCCATGAGACGAGCCAACACCAGGTTTAGGCCCCACTGTGGGACCTGGGGTCTAGAATACGGAAGAAGATAGTCCAAATCCTTAAGGAACCAGCCAGTCATAGCATGAGAAAATACCATGTGCCCTTGCACCAGCAGATGGAAGGCTGATATGGCTGCCAGGTGCACCTTGACTGACAAGGGCGCCAGGCCCTGGGCCCTCAGGTGGAGGAGGTAATTAAGGATAAGCTGGATTGGGGCGGTCACCGGGGAGACACCTTTGTCCGCTGCCCACCTAGAAAACTGGGATCACTTTGTCAAATAAGCGCGGCGAATGGAGGTCCATCTACTTTCGAGGAGGACGTTCTGAACCTGCTCTGAGCACATCCTTTCTTCTCCACCTAACCACTGAGCAGCCATGCCATGAGGTAAAGAGCTGCTAGGTTGGGATGAAGGAGGCAGCCCTGGTCCTGATAAAGCAGGTCCGGAAGGAGCGGCAACAGCCACGGTGGAGCTACTGCCAGACCTGTGAGGGTCCCAAACCAATGCTGCCTGGGCCACACTGGGGCAATCAGGAGGACCCAGGCTTTGTCCGACTTTATCTTCTCCAGGACTCTGCTGATTAAAGGGAACGGGGGAAAGGCACAGAGAAGCCGGCCTGACCAGGACAGGGGAAAGGCATCGGCGATAGCGCCCCTCCCCGAGTAGAACTGAGGGCATTGACGGTTCTGCCGAGTCGCAAACAGGTTCACCTGGGGAGTTTCCCACCTTCGGAAGAGCCAGTGGGCCACTTCTGGGTGGAGGGACCACTGGTGTTGTGAGCAAAAGTCCCTGCTTAAGCAATCCACCCTCTTGTTCTGGGCGCCTGGTAGGTGGAAGGCCTTCAGGTGGATGTTGTCGGCTATACAAAAGTCCCACAGCCTAAGGGCTTCGCAGTAGAGGCCAGAGGATCGGGCCCTGCCTTGCCTGTTGATATAGAACATCGAGGCTGTGCTGTCCATGAGGACCCTGACTACCTTGCCTCCAGGTGCAAACGGAAGGTCATATATGCCAGCTGCACTGCCCTGAGCTCCTTGACGTTTATATGTAGGGTCAGGTCTTGAGCCGACCACAGGCCTTGGGTCTAAAAGTTCCCCACATGGGTCCCCTAACCCAGGTCTGACACATCGGAGCATGTTGTTTGGGGTGGACCACCACCATAGAGAGGCGACCACAGAGTCTGGCACAGTGAGGACCTTGTCCATCCTGCCCGTGGCCTGGGAGAACTTTGAGGCCAACCAGAGCTGGAGGAGTCTCAACCTGAGTGGCGTGATGGACCACATACGTGCACACCGACATGTGATCCAAGAGTTGCAGGAAAACCCTGGCAGTTGTTACCGGGACCCCTGTGACCAATCTGAGGAGACTTTTCAGGGTCTCAAATCTGTCTGGCGAGAGAGAGGCCCTGACTGACATTGCATACAGGAGCACCCCAATAAACTCTATGCATTGGACCTGGACTAATGAGGACTTGGTGCTGTTTACCAACAGGCCCAAGGCGGTGCGTGTGGACAGGAGGAGCGCCATATGATCCCTCATCTGTGACCAGATAGGGAAATATCTGGACCTCGCGCCATTGGAGGTAGACCACTACCACCGACATGCATTTTGTAAACACCCTGGGAGCAGTGGACAGACCAAATGGGAGGACCATGAATTGGTAATGATTCTGTCCCAACATGATACGGAGGAAGCACATGTGCCCCTCAAATATGTGGATGTGGAAGTACGCATCCTGTAGATCGAGGGCAGCATACCAGTCCCTGGGATCCAGGGAGGGGATGATGGAGGCCGAGGAGACCATGCAGAACTTGAGCTTTGCCATGTACTCATTCAGACCTCGGAGGTCCAGATGGGCCTGAGCTCCCCTTTGGGATAAGGAAATAATGGGAGTAATACTCCTTGGCCATGAATTCCTCAGGGACCGCCTCCCAGTCCTAGGATCCATGTCACCTCCTGCTTGAGCAGAGATTCGTGCGAGGGGTCCCCCAAGAGAGACAGGAGTGGGGGCTGGTTGAGCGTTGAGGACCCATCGCTCTGAGGTGAGCTGAGACCATTCCGGGAGGACAGCACACAACCGGTTGGAGAAGGGAAGCTTTATTGGGGGTGGATTCCTAATGAGGACTGGAGGCATGCCCCTCTAAGGGAGTCTCTTATAGTCCCGCTGCTTCTTATGGGCAGCCTCGTACTTTGGGAGGGCAGCCAGGGCGGGAGTCTGTTGCGGTGTGAACTTAGGTTTTGCTAGAGCCAGGACATAGAGGCCCAGAGTCTGGAGGGTCGCACGGGAGTCTTTCATGTCATACAGCCTTGTATCTGTTTCCTCTGCAAACAGAGCTTTCCCATCAAAGGGGAGATCCTGCATGGGAAGACAGCGCCTCACTGGACGGCCCAGAGAGCAGGAGCCATGACACCCATCTCATAGACACCACGGAGGCCACTGATCATACGGCCATGTCTGCAGCATCCGAGGCTGTCTGCAGGGACACCTTAGCGGCCACTGCCCCTTCTTCCACTAGCACCTTGAACTCCTTCCTATTGCATTCCTGGAGGGAGTCCTCAAACTTAGGCAGGGAGCCCCACAGATTGAATTTGTACCGGCCCAGGAGAGCCTGATGGGTTGCCACTCATAAGTGGAAGCTCGAAGATTAATAAATTTTCCTTCCAAAAGAGTCCAGTCTCCGAGAGTCTTTATTATTTGGGGTCGGAGCTGGCTGACCCTGCCATTCCCTGTGGTTGACCGACAACCACCAGGGAGTTCGGCGCTGGGTGGGTATACAAGTACTCATGCCCCTTAGTGGGTACAAAGTACTTGCATCCCACCTTTTTAGAGATGGGGACCAACGAGGCTGGTGTTTGCCACATGGCATTTGAAATTTTAGCCATCCCTTCATGGAGAGGCAAGGCCACCCTACTCAGTGCCGACGTGGACAATACATTACACAGGGAGTCTGAGGGCTTTTCCATCTCTCCTGCCTGGAGATGTAGGCTTGCTGCCACTCCCTTTAAGAGTTCTTGGTGGGCCCTGAAGTCCTCCTGCGGGATGCAGGGAGGTGGGACTGCAATCGCCTCCTCCAGGCGGGGTGAAGAGGCTGGTTCGGTGCTCTGGGTGTCGGCTGGCACTGGAGAGTCCACCACCTAGTTGGACTCTGGGCATGGTGCCAAGGATGTACGTCGCACCGACTCCTTTCTCAGGGGTCTGGAGAGGGAGGCCAACGGTGCTTCTGAAGCTCTGGCCACAGAGCGAGCTCCCCTTGGGGGCTGCGCCGGAGGCCACGGTGCCCAGTGGTACCATTGGGCTGGCCGTGATGCTCGGTGTCAATGCACCTGCTGTGGCATCAGTGGGGCTCGATGTCCAGGATGGCTAGCCTAGCCCATCAGAGGACTGCTACGAATGGAGACCAGGCTGGCGTAAGATCTAATGCTGTCTCTGGACTGGGAGGAGCAGTGGTGCCGGGATCTATGACTGCCACGGAACTGCAAACTCGACGTGGAGGACTGGTACCGACAGAAATAGCTGCTCCATGAACAGCCTCGATGGGTGGACCTGCAGCAGCGAGATGCCAGCAATCGACGCCCAGGGCTGTGATGTCTTGGTGGAGACTTGGAGTGGGAATCTGAGCGGGAACGGTATCAATGACCGTGCTGTGACTGACTGCAGTACCCTCTCCAAGATGAGGATGGACTGTGATGCCTGCTGCGGTCCAGTCAATATTCGTTCCTTGAGGACGAGCGCTGCCACGAGTCCTGGCCGGACAGGATCCAGCCAGACTGCCTGGTTGGTGTCGAGGGCGATCCACCTGGACTCTGCCCTAAGTGGTCACTGGGCGGTGATCGGTGTCGGTAATGTTCCCTCAACCGAGACTGGTACCAGGCCAGAGGTGATTGTGGAGGTCCCAGTGGCGGCTTGCCTCTGGAGCACAGGGCCGACATCAGCGACACTCTCGGCACCGGCATGGACTTGACATCCCTGGCCACCTGGAGGGCTTGAGTCAGAAGCCTGGGACCCGGTGGGGATCAAGGACTGCCCGACATGGGCCTAGCCTCTGTCCCAGACTTCCCTCGGTGCCGCCGCAAAGAAGGAGTCTTCCCAGCCCTCTTGGTGTGCCTTGTGAATGGGGAGCGGTGCCAGCTGGTCAAGGGCACCAGAGGGTTGAGGCATACCGATGCTGTGGTGCCAGGTACCAGTTCAGAGCAGCGTATCGGGGCCGGGATCAACACCGACACCATCAGGTTTGCCCGGAGCCTAATGTCCCTTTCTCTTTTGGTCCAAGGCTTAAATGATTACAAATCTTGCACATTTCGCTGATATGGGTTTCTCCCAAGCAGCGCAAACAGTTTGCGTGCGGATCACTTCTTGGCACAGAACGCCTACAAGAGCTGAACGACAAACCTCAGAGAGCAGGGCATGCCCTGGCCCAGGTTCACTGATTAACTAAAACTAACTAAATAGCTAACTTACTACAGGTACTAACACTGAACAAACGAACAGTTTTGGGGACGAGCTACAGTAAAGCTGGAGCAGAGGAGTTCCGAAGCACCTTCACTAGCAGCAAGAAGGAACTGAGGGTAGGGGGAGGATGCAGCACCATTTATACCATGCCAGGCAGGCACTACTCCAGGGGTCGCGGGGGCACTTCCCCCCAAGGGTACTGCTAGGGGAAAAACTTCTGGCACCAGTGCACTCGGTGAACACGCACACCTATTGTGGAGTACACATGAGCAATCACTCGAAGAAGAACCAGTGCTGACAGAGCCAATTCGATCAGGGTAGATGTAGTCCACTCCCAATAATTGATGAGGTGGTATCAATTCCAGGAGAGGCAAAGCTACTTTTGTAGTGAGCCAGCCACTCCCAGTCCCTATTCGAGCCCAAATTAATGGTGTTAAATTTCCAAATGAATTTTAGTTCTGCAGTTTCTCTTTGAAGTCTGTTTCTGAAGTTTTTTTTATTCAGGTATGGCTATTTTTAAATCTGTTATAGAATGTCCAGGAAGACTGAAGTATTCTCCTACTGCCTTTTGTATGTTACTATTCCTGATGTTCAATTTGTGTCCATTTATTCTTTCACGTACAGACTGTCCAGTTTGGCCAATGTACATGGCAGAGGGGCATTGCTGGCATGATGGCATATATAATATTAGTAGATGTGCAGGTGATGAGCTCCTGATGGTGTGGCTGATGTAGATGGGTCCTCTGATGGTGTTGCTAGAGTAGATATGGGGACAGAATAGGCAATGAGGTTTGCTACAGGGATTGGTTCCTGGATTAGTGTTTCTGTGGTATGGTGTGTAGTTGCTGGTGAGTGAGTATTTGCTTCAGATTGGGGGGCTGTCTGTAGGCAAGGACTGGCCTGCCTCCTAAGGTCTGTGAGAGTGGGGGATCATTTTCCAGGATAGGTTATAGATCATTGATGATGTGCTGGAGAGATTTTAGCTTGGGGCTGTACATGATGGCCTGTGGTTTTCTGTTATTTTCCTTGTTGGGCCTGTCCTGTAGTAGGTGATTTCTGGGTACCCATCTTGCTCTGTCAATCTGTTCCTTCACTTCCCCACGTGGGTATTGTAGTTTGAAGAATGCTTGATAAAGATTTTGTAGGTGTTTGTCTCTGTCTGAGGGATGGGAGCAAATTCAGTTGTATCTTGGGGCTTGGTTGTAGACAATGGATCGTGTGATGTGTCCTGGATGGAAGCTGGAGGCATGTAAGTAATTATAGTGGTCAGTAGGTTTCCTGTACAAGATGGTGTTTATGTGACCATCACTTATTTGCACAGTAGTGTCCAGGAAGTGGGTCTCTTGTGTGGACTGGTCCAGGCTAAGGTTGATGGTGGGGTGGAAATTGTTGAAATCCAGGTGGAATTCTTCAAGGGCTCCTTCTCGTAGGTCCATATGATGATGATGTCATCAATGTAGCGCAAGTGGAGAGGGGCACTAGGGGACGAGAGCTGAGGAAGCGTTGTTTTAAGTTATATTGGTGTAAAGAGTTTCTTCATCCATAGTGGCCACGATGGTGTTTTTAGGAAGATCATCAATCAGGAAGTCGGTAGTGTCTCGAAGATAGCTGGGAGTGCTGGTAGCGTAGGGACTGAGGAGAGAGTCCAAATAGCTAGATAATCCTGCTGTAAGAGTGCTGATGCCTGAGATGATGGGGCGTCCAGGGTTCCCAGATTTATGGATCTTGGGTAGCAGATAGAATACCCCTGGTCGGGGCTCTGGGGGAGTGTCTGTGTAGATTTATTCCTGTGCTATAGCAGGGAGTTTTTGGAGCAGATGGTGTCGTTTCTTTTAGTACTCCTCAGTGGGCTCAGAGGATAGTGGCCTCTAGAATGTGGTGTTGCAGAGTTGCCTGGCAGCCTCCTGTTTATAATCCGACCTGTTCATTACGACTACAGCACCTCCTTTGTCAGCCCCTTTGATTATAATGTCAGAGTTGTTTCTGAGGCTGTGGATGGTGTTGCATTCTGTACAGCTGAGGTTATGGAGCAAGTGATGCTGTTTGTTCACAATTTCAGCCTGTGCACATCTGCGGAAGCACTCTGTGTAGAAGTCCAGTCTGTCATTTTGACTGTCAAGAGGAGTCCACAAAGAATTCTTCTTGTAGTGTTGGTAGGAGGGTTCCTGTGGTTCAGTGCACTGATTACACAATACAGGAACAATTGGCAAAATTTAATGATATGCAGGAGGTCAGACAAGAAGATCCAATGGTCCCTTCTGTCCTTAAAATCTATGAAACTGATAAAGTACGTCACAGCTCACGTGTACTGAGAAGAGATCCCAATGTTCATCCCACATACTCTTCCCAAAAGATTAAGAGAAATCAGGTGGTAATGGAAAGATCTCTCACTACAAACAAGCAATTACTTTTTGTGATAAGAAGCTGTTTTTAAGACACGCAGATACTATTTCTTAGTCTGTGGATTAAAAAGAGTCTAGATGCACCAACGTTTATTCTACAAATTTAAATGAAAATAAATTTATTATGTGCATTAAAATTCAGATAGGAAATCAAACATGATCAATCGTAAGAACTAAATTATGGCTAGATATGAGCATACTGTTTGTTGGCCATTAAAAAACTTTGAACATTTGGGCAACCAGAAGCAGTAGTTAAATTTTTAAAGTGAAATAAATTGGTAGGTTTTTATTTGCTCAAAACAAAGCAATACAAAGACGTTTATATGCCTAATAACGTGCAAAATTTAATCTTATTAAAAAGAGGATTTTTTTGGAGTACCACAAATACAAACTACTATACCGAAACACTTAATTTTGGCTCCTTTCCAAGTCCCAAGTATTTGAGATTGAGTTGTACTAACTGCAAAATATCATGTGTACAAGTCTACACAGAGGCGCAGAATCTCTCACCCCAGATCTCAAACTGGAGAGGGAACATGGGAGACCTTTTGTCCCCTACTGCCAGCAAGTCTGATGAGTCACTTTCCCTGATTATCAGTCAAAGAGAAAAATTATCATCATTGGGCCATGTCATCTATTTAAAATTTTTGTTGAAAAAATATAAATCAAGCAGGGATGAATCAGAATCGCATGTTGGGATATTACAATGAATACAGAAGTTAGAAAACGAAAAGATGTATTTATTATCAAAGTTTATTTCTCTGCCAACTGAAAGTTGTTACAATACATTTTCTAATATTTAGTCCAGTCAATTAAACATTTCAAGTGAATGGACACCCACTATCTCCTTAGGAGACTGTTTGGCAGCCTAGTATCATTCAGTGTTGAGAAATTTTTCCTGATATTTTACTTAAATGTCTTAGGTCAGGTATACAAACAAAAGTTAAGTCGACTGAGCTACATCACTTAACAGTGTGAAAAATCCACCCACCCCAGCAATGTACTTAAGTCAACCTACCTCCCCGGTATAGACAATACTAGGTCAACAGAAGAACTTTTCCATCAACAAAAAGAACAGGAGTACTTGTGGCACCTTAGAGACTAACAAATTTATTTCAGCATGAGCTTTCGTGAGCTACAGCTCACTTCTTCGGATGCATAGAATGGAACACACAGACAGGAGATATTTATACATACAGAGAACATGAAAAGGTGGAAGTATGCATACCAACAGGAAGAGTCTAATCAATTGAGATGAGCTATCATCAGCAGGAGAAAAAAAACTTTTGAAGTGATAATTAAGATGACCCATAGACGGTGTGAGGAGAACTTAACATAGGGAAATAGATTCAATTAGTGTAATGACCCAACCATTCCCAGTCTCTGTTTAGGCCTGAGTTAACTGTATCTAATTTGCATATTAATTCGAGTTCAGCGGTTTCTCTTTCAAGTTTTTTTGTTGCAAAATTGCCACCTTCAAGTTTGTCACTGAGTGGTTAGAGAGGCTGAAGTATTCTCCCACTGGTTTTTGAATGTTATGATTCCTGATGTCAGATTTGTGTCCATTCATTCTTTTGCGTAGAGACTGTACACCGGCCAAACCGGATGCCAGTTTCAGTTACAGGAACTCCTGACTTAAAGTCGTCCCGGTTAACGTTGTTTCGATGTTAAGTTGCTGATCCATTAGGGAAAATGCTCGTTTAAAGTTGTGAAATGCTTCCTTCTAACGTCCTTTGGCAGCCGCCTATTTTGTCCATTGCTTGCAGGAAGAGCAGCCCGTTGCAACTAGCTCCCCACTCCCCACTGCCCTGCCCAGGCACTTGCACCCCTCCCCACCCCGAGCCCAGCTGCACGCCCCCAGCCAGACAATTGCACCTCCACCCACTCAGACTCCAGGTGCACCCCTCCCCCCACATCTCCACCCAGACACTTGCACTCCCTCGCCTAAAGCAGAGCCAAATGATCCAGAGGCAGAAAGCCTTATGCTGGGTACTGGGCTTGTGTGGAGATTTCTGCACGTCACCTCCTTTCTTCAGGGCGTGCTGAGAAATGAAGCTGCTGGAAAGCCTCCAGTTCCTTCCTCACAGCAGTGTCTTCTACTTGCATGTGCACTCTTCTGTGTCCAGCAACCCCTAGGAATGGCCAGCAAATTTGCAGCCCATTGCTTCAGAGGAAAAGGAAATTCTGCACAAATCCTATTAATTTCTGCACAAATTCTGTATGTACAGTGGTGCAGAATTCCCCCAGGAGTATTCAGGTGCACTCACATCAGAATGTATATGAAGAAAAAGACGGTTACTCACCTTTGTAACTGTTGTTCTTCGAGATGTGTTGCTCATATCCATTCCAACTAGGTGTGCGCGCGCCGCGTGCACGTTCATCAAAAGATTTTTACCCTAGCAGCACTCGGTGGGTCTGCTGGGTTGCCCCCTAGAGTGGCACCACCATGGTGCTGGATATATACCCCTGCCGACCCAACGGCCCTTCAGTTCCTTCTTGCCGGCTACTCCAACAGAGGGGAAGGAGGGCGGGTTTGGAATGGATATGAGCAACACATCTCGAAGAACAACAGTTACAAAGATGAGTAACCATCTTTTCTTCTTCGAGTGCTTGCTCATATCAATTCCAATTAGGTGACTCCCAAGCCTTACCTCGGTGGTGGGGTCGGAGTGAGATGTCGCAGAATGTAGAACTGCTGATCCAAATGCCGCGTCAGCTCTGGACTGTTGAACCAATGCATAATGTGACGCAAAGGTGTGGACCGAGGACCAGGTAGCTGCACGACATATTTCCTGGATGGGTACATGAGCCAGGAAAGTGGCAAAAGAAGCCTGAGCCCTGGTAGAATGGGCAGTAAGGTGGCTCGACTCATAGGAACACGAGCCAAGTCATAGCAGGTGCAGACGCACGATGTCACGCAAGATGAAATCCTCTGGGAGGAGACAGGTAGGCCCTTCATCCAGTCTGCCACCGCGACAAAGAGTTGTGGTGTTTCATGGAAGGGCTTTGTTCACTCGATATAAAATGCTAGCGCCCTACGGATGTCTAGGGAGTGCAGCTGTTGCTCCTGGCGTGATGAGTGTGGCTTCGAGAAGAAGACCTGAAGGAAGATATCCTGGTTGATATGAAAGGCCGATAACACTTTAGGGAGGAAGGCCGGATGTGATCGCAACTGTACCTTGTCCTTATGAAACACTGTATACAGGGGGGTCCACCGTGAGAGCCCGAAGCTCGGAAACTTGTCTTGCCGATGTAATGGCTATGAGGAAGGCTGTCTTCCAGGACAGGTACAGCAGCGAGCAGGTTGCTAGCGGCTCAAAGGGAGCAGTCATAAGTTTGGCTAGAACTAGGTTGAGGTCCCAAGTTGGGGTAGGGCGACATATTTGTGAGTATAATCGCTGCAAGCCCTTGAGGACCCTCAAAACCAAGTGGCCGCTCTCCCCTGGGTGGAAGGTAGAGATGGCCGCCAAGTGCACCTTCAATGAAGATACCGCTAGGCCATGCTGTTTGAGAGACCAGAGGTAGTCCAAGATGGTAGGGACCGGAACCTCGGTGGGAATAACATTATGTTGGTCGCATCAGCAGGAGAAGCGCTTCCACTTGGCCAGATATGTTAACCTAGTGGAAGGTTTCCTACTACCCAGGAGCACTTGTTGCACCAAGGCAGAGCAACGTAACTCAGACTGGCTTAACCATGCAGTAACAATGCTGTGAGGTGAAGAGACTGCAGGTCTGGGTGGTGAAGTCTGCCGTAGTCCTGAGTTATCAGGTCCGGGCAAAGAGGTAGAGGGATTGGGTTGGCTATCGACAGGTTGAGCAACATGGTGTACCAGTGTTGCCTCGGCCAGGCTGGAGCGATCATGGATGAGGTGCGCTCTGTCTCTGCGGAGTTTGAGCAGAACCCTGTGAACCAGCGGGAACGGTGGAAAGGTGTAAAGCAGATGGCTCATCCATGGTATCAGAAAAGCGTCTGAGAATGAGCCCTGGGAGAGACCTTGGAAGGAGCAGAATGTCTGGCATTTCCTGTTCTCGCGGGAGGCGAAGAGGTCTATGCAGGGAAAACCCCACATTCGGAAAACAGAATGGATAATGTCTGGATGAATTGACCACTCATGAGACAGGAAGGATCTGCTGAGTTGATCCGCCAGAGTGTTCCAAACCCCTGGGAGAAAAGACGTTACCAGGTCTATTGAGTGGGCTATGCAGAAGTCCCAAAGCTGAATAGCTTCCTGGCAAAGGGAGGAGAAACGTGCTCCTCTCTGCTTGTTTATGTAAAACATGGCCGCTGTGTTGTCTGAGAACACTGAGACACAACGGCCTTGTAACTGCCCTTGAAACTCCTGGCATGCAAAGCGGACTGCTCTGAGCTCCCGCACATTGATGTGCAAGGCCAGTTCCTGAGTTGACCAAAGGCCTTGAGTGCGGAGATGTTCGAGGTGGGCACCCCAGCCGAGAGATGACGTGTCCGTTCTGAGGGTCATTGAAGGCTGAGGCGGATGGAATGGCATCCCTGCACAGACTAGGGAAGGCGTCAACCACCAGTTCAGAGAGCCTAGGATGTCCGAGGGGATCGTGAGGATCGTGTCTATACTGTCTCTGCCCGGGTGGTATACCGAGGAGAGCCAAGTTTGAAGGGGATGGACGCGTAGTCTGGAGTGTTTGGTCACGAACGTGCAGGCAGCCAGGTGACCCAGGAGGCCAAGACAAGTGCGAGACGAAGTTGTCAGGAAGTTTTGTAGGCCTTGTATAATTGATACCATCGCCTGAAACTGAGGCTGTGGTAAGCAGGCCCTGGAGAGATTGGAGTCCAGAATGGCCCCAATGAATTCTATTCTTTGTGTGGGAACCAGAGTGGATTTCTCTATGTTGATCATCAGGCCTAGTCGCTCAAATAGGTCCTTGACGATGCCCACATGACGGGTGACTTTGGTCTCGGAGGCCTCTAGAATGAGCCAATCATCGAGATATGGGAAGACGTCTATCCGACGATGACAGAGGGAGGCGGCGACTACAGCCATGCATTTTGTGAATACCCGTGGGGCTGTAGATAGGCCAAACGGAAGGACTGTAAATTGGAAATGTTGATGGTTGACCACAAACTGGAGGTACCGTCTGTGCGGAGGGTAAATGGCAATGTGAAAATACGCGTCCTTCATATCAAGGGCGGCATACCAGTCTCCGGGATCCAAGGATGGGATGATAGTCCCCAGAGATACCATGCGGAACTTCAACTTTATCATGAACTTGTTGAATCCTTGGAGGTCTAGGATAGGCCTGACACCTCCCTTCGCCTTGGGGATTAGGAAATAGCGGGAATAGAACTCCTTGCCCCTCGAGTCCTTTAGTACCTCCTCTATAGCTCCCAGGACAAGGAGTGTCCGTACCTCTTGCAAGAGGAATTGCTCGTGAGAGGGGTCTCTGAAGAGGGACGAAGATAGGGGGTAGGAGGGGCCGGCAAAATAAACTGGAGGTGGTATCCGAATTCTACCAAGCGTAGGACCCAACGATCCAAAGTTAGTTGGGTCCACGCAGGGAGGAAAAGGGAGAGGTGGCTGTAAAAAGGAGGGGAAGGATCCTGGGAAACAACTGGTATGCCATCCTTGGACGTGCCTTCAAAAGTTTGGTTTCGGTCCCGCAGGTGGTTTGGAGGGACCCTGATTCTTACCCCGTTGGAGTCCCGACTGCCATCTGCTACTGCCTCAGCCGCGCCTTCTGCCGAAGTCCTGTCGTAGCCTGGGCGAGGGGTAAGGGCGGTGAGGTTGGGGACAGAGGGATCTGCGCTGAGTCACCGGTGTGTGCATCTCGAGTGAGCACATGATCACCTTGTTGTCCTTTACGCTTTGCAGCCTAGGGTCAGTCTTTTCAGAAAATAGGCCCTGGCCATCGAAGGGCAAGTCCTGCATTGTGTGTTGCAGTTCAGGTGAGAGACCTGACACCTGAAGCCATGATATTTGCCTCATGGCAATACCTGAGGCCAGAGTTCTGGCTGTGGAGTCTGCTGTGTCCAGTGAAGCCTGGAGAGAAGTTCTCACCACCTTCTTCCCTTCCTCCAAAAGGGCAGCAAACTCTTGACGCGAGTCTTGGGAGACTAACTCCATGAATTTTCCAACTGCCGCCCATGTGTTATAGTTGTACAGGCTAAGCAGGGCTTGCTGGTTTGCCACCCTGAGTTAGAGGGCCCTTGCAGAGTATACCTTGCAGCCCATAAAGTCCATGTGCCTAGACTCCTTTGATTTTGAAGCCAGAGCTTGCTGGCCATGGCGCTCCCTTTCGTTGACTGATTGCACGACAAGGGAGCAGGGTGCACATACAGGTACTCGTACCCCTTAAAGGGTACCATGTACTTCCACTCAACTCCCCTGGCCATGGGCGGAATAGAGGCTGGAGACTGCCAGATGGTATTGGCATTTGCCTGGATAGTACGAATGAATGGGAAGGCCACTCTTGTGGGGGTGTCAGCTGACAAAATATCGACCACTGGGTCCTCTACGTCCGGGACCTCCTCCACCTGAAGATTCATATTCAGGGCCACGCATCTCAGGAAGGTCCTGATGTGCCCTCAGGTCATTTGGAGGAGGACCCGAGGAGGATGTCCTCGCCACCACTTCATCAGGAGAGGAGGAAGAGGAAAGGCCAGGGACAAGAGGGTCCTGCGCGGGCTCCTGTTCGTGGGTGACTTCAGGCTCAGGTGGAACCTGAAAGTCTGTTGACTGCATGGGAGCTTCCTCCGTATCCGCAGGAGGCGGGCGGCTGACCGTCGCCTCCGGCACCTGGTGTTTCAAAGGTATGGAGCGTGATGGCACTGGAGGCGTACCTTGGGCTTGGTGATATGCCCAAGGTGTCCAAAATGACTACTGATGAGGTCCTTGTTCTTGGGCCTGGGTCTCCTGGAAGACTCGGCTGGGCACATCTGAGTCACGGTCCTGTGCATAGGAAGCACTGTCCGCGCGAGATGACACCGATGTGTGTTGAGACGGCCACAGAGGAGCTGAAAAGCCCTGGGAAGGGTCCCCATCTCTAAAGGATCGCTCTCTCTGCAGCACCGGAAAGCGGTACCAGGCGGCATACTGGTACCAGAAACAAGACTGGGACTTGTGACCGGAGCGGTGCCGGGAAGTCGACCGAGATCTCGACACTTGACGTCTGGAGCGACTGTGAGAGTCGAGGTGCCGGAAGCTGGATCAATGCCGAGAGTACTGGGTCAGCGAACAGGACACTGAACGGCACCGTGAGCGCGACCGGTACCGAGATGGATAGCGGTGCCAGGACTGCGAGTGGCATCGAGACTGGGATAGGTGACAGGACCGAGAGCGCCGGCGAGACCGCGATACTGATTGATGCCTCTCGGCGTTGCCGACCGAGGATAGTCTCAGCAGGGCAGGCTTGCCAATCGATTGTATAACCCGCACCGGCCGTGAGG
The DNA here is from genome assembly GCF_003597395.2 of Chelonoidis abingdonii. Taxonomy (NCBI): domain Eukaryota; kingdom Metazoa; phylum Chordata; order Testudines; family Testudinidae; genus Chelonoidis; species Chelonoidis abingdonii. Next base: position 42,560,404 of record NC_133774.1, on the reverse strand, counting down.
GGGTTGAGGCAGCGCAGACTCTGTCAGCGCGATCAGCTCCCTCACCGTGGAGAAGGTCTCCGGCATGGAGGGAATAGTGAGCTTACCCTCGGTGTGCGCCAGGGAGCTTTCAGGCACCGGACTTGACGGCCCTTGCGGGACCGGAATCGACAGTGCCGAAACTGGCAGTGCCACGGCAGGTGTTGGTGCCTGGCGGTCTGACTTAGGCGTGTGGTCTGACTGTGGTGTGAGCGGAACGGAAGCAGAAGGAGTCCTATGTTTCTTAACCTGCGGGGAGAGGGAACGGTGCTGAGCAGACATCTGTGCCGGCGATGGTCGGTGCCGAGGGGCCTTAGCGGTACCGGTGTGATCTGGTGCTGAAGAAGAGCTTCTCCCTGGTACAGACTGTCCGGCGCTCAGTGCCAAGGGCGGAGGAGTAACAGCTGCCTCCATCAGGAGCTGTTTGAGACGAAAGCCCCGCTCCTTCTTCGTCCTCGGCTTAAAGACCTTACAGATCTGGCGCTTGTCCGAGAGATGGGATTCCCCGAGGCACTTAAGACAGGAGTCGTGAGGATCTCCCATTGGCATTGGCTTGTGGCAGGCCAAGCACGGTTTGAAGCCCAGTGAACTGGGCATGGGCCCTGGTACTGGTTGGGGAAAGGGGCTAATCCCCAAAACCCTGTCAACTATAAACACTAACTATATTATAGAACGAATAAAACTAACTACAACTATAGAAATTATAACTATATACACAAGAATTAGTAAGAGAACTACGAGTAGCTAGGGAAGTGGAGATCAGCTAAGCCGCGCTCCACTGTTCCAACGACCGACACGGGCGGTAAGAAGGAACTGAAGGGCCGTTGGGTCGGCAGGGGTATATATCCGGCGCCATGGCGGCGCCACTCTAGGGGGCGACCCAGCTGACCCATCGAGTGTTGCTAGGATAAAAAGTCTTCCGACAAACGTGCAGGTCGTGCGCACACACCTAATTGGAACCAATATGAGCAAGCACTCGAAGAAGAACTAATATTCCTTTGCTTCATGAGTAGTGCCTCTGAAGCACACAAACACACTTTTTTTTAAACAGCCATAACACACTGAAAATTCATGTTTAATTTGCTGACCACTACTATCTCAACATCTTACATTATCATTGCTTCTCAGATTTCCCCTACTATTGGGTATGTGTCAATTTCAGTATACTTAACAAGTATATCCAATCTGAATGCTTGGATCCAACATCATTCCCTTAACTTATCAGCCATATAATACAATTTAGCAGGGCAGAGTGACTTATAGGGAGAGGTCGTAGATACCACACTGGTCCAGATCTTACAAAGACTTATATGCTTTTAAACTTATATGTATTATATGTGTTGAAATTTTGCTCACTGAGTAGGACTACTCACAATGAATAAAGTTAACCAAGCAGGTAATTCTTTACAAGATTAGGGCCACACTGCCAAATTAACATTCTAAAGCATCTAGCATGTGAGGCAAACGGATGCTCTGTCATGAAGGAGCGGCAGCTGGGCCAAACCTGAGTGGTGCTGCTACCCTATGCACCAGGCTGCAGTACCTGCAGCAGGAAGTCAGGCCCAGTCCTGCAGGACAGGAGCTGCCATTACAGGGTAAGTGTGGGGTGGGCTTGCTCCTTCACTCCCCTCCTCACCAGGCAGCAATTAGGGTTGCAGTGTCAAGGTAGAGGGTGCTGCTGTAAGTGGTCAGTGCCCCTTGGTGGGGTGAGAAGGTGGCAGTGGTATGATTTATGTATATTGTATTTACAGCAATAACTGAATTTTCATACCCGTGACTTTACACACTATTTCCCCCTAAACTGTGACCTTTTTTAAGGTCTCCATGATTTTTGCTATAGAAGTACTGAGAAAAATCTGCAGCCCTAATCATAATCAAGATTTTAAATCCTTTCTTTATTTACAAGCTCAGATTGCCCTACATTGTCTGAATTTTGGCAATATTCACAACTGAGGCATTGTTTTGATAATACACCAGAGATAATCTGATACTTCATCTTTCAAGAGCAGATTAGAAAATTTGTCTAACCTTGCATCTCTATGGCTTCATTTTACTTGCTGAAGGTTCTGATAAAATATTTAAAGTGAAAGAAACCTGTAGAGGGATTAGAGAAGCAATTTAGCTAAAAGGATTGGGAAAATTTATTAAAACACTGGACAAGGCCAACCCAGAAAAATTACTTTTGACTAACTATAAACCTTCACACAGAATTTATTAGACTCTAGAAATTCTTTCAAGGTAGAAATGGAAGATTGCAGTTTTTGTTGAATAGACTACAAGATACTGTATGATTTAAGATTATCCTACAGTGCCCACCCTCTCTTCCCCCTTGGCAAAACTAGTTTTTTTTTTCCCCTGGTGCTATAGTAATAGAAATAATAATACAAGAGACCATGATACTAAAGTAAAGGTTTGTTATCTGGCATGTTGGAGAATTGGGAGGGAAGGGTGCTAATTAGTCAAAAATTCCAGTTAACTAAGAGTTATACATTACCAATAGAATACCAATTTTCAAAGAAATAGAATACAATAAAATTAATAAAGTATAAAATAATATGCAGGTACTCACTAATGCAGTAGTAGAACTTCATTGCAAAGTAGTTGGTTTCCTGAAGCACTTAGTTTATACAGGTAAAGTTTTCTATACAGTAAACTATCTTATGACACTACATATCACTATGGGCAGTACATGGTGTACACCCAGATCACTAAAAATACACAACACTAAAACTATACTGAACATCATTTAATCTTTCTTTGATGATTCAAAAGGTACTTCAGGATCTTGCAGTGCCTCAAGGTCATCAATAGCAACATCAATTATCACCGTAGATGTAGAAGGTGTAGGAGATTGGGCTCAATCTGTAATGACCCAATGACACACCCTGGAAGCTGCTTTTTTGCGTAAGTCCCTGTCATAAACAGATAGCTAAGGGTTAATGTTTCTTTCACCTGTAAAAGGTTAACAAAGGGAACCAAACACCTGACCAGAGGACCAATCAGGAAACCGGATTTTTCAAAGCTCAGGGAGGGAATGTTTGGGTCTGTGTCTTTTGTCTGTCTCTCGGCTATGAGAGGGATCTTTCTATCTTCAAGCTTCTAATCTTCAGTTTCCAAGTTGTGAGTACAAAGGTAGAAAAACAATAGGCTTTTATTGTTTTTTTGTATTTACATGTGTGTAGTTGCTGGGATGTTTAAATTGTATTTCTTTTTGAATAAGGCTGTTTATTCATGTTTTTCTTTTAAGCAATTGCCCTGTGTATTGTCAACTTGATGCAGAGATCATGTTCATGTGTTTTTTCTTTCTTTTTTATATAAAGCTTTCTTTTTAAGACTTGTTTGAGTTTTTCTCTCTGGGTAGGCTAAGGAACGAAAGGGAGGGAAATTCTCTTTGTGTTAGATCTACGGAGGGTGAATCTCTGCAGCACCAGGGAATTGGTGGGAGGGGGAAGAGAGAGAGAATCTTTTCTGTTTCCTTGTATTTGGGGTTTGTCTCTTTGTGGAATAGAGGAGACATGCTTCTTGGTATTGTGATGTAAAGAGATTGCATCAGTACTCTCAGGTTAGCCCAGAGAGGAAAGTCTGGGTGGGAGAGAGAGGGGGAAGGGAAGTGGGTTATTTCCCTTTGTGGTAAGACTCAGGGCTTCTGAGTCCTGGGGTCCCCCAGAGAAGGTTTTGGGAGACCAGAGAGGGAGCCAAGCCCTGGAAATCCTTGGCTGGTGGCAGCGATATCAGATCCAAGCTGGTATTAAGCTTGGAGGTTTCATGCTAGGCACCCACATTTTGGACGCTAAGGTTCAAAATTGGGATTTATGTTTATGATAGTCCCTTTTATCAGCTTGCCTATGTGTCTTCTGCCTCTTTTGCATAGATGGAGAGTGCAGAATGTGCAATTGCACAACCTCCTGGGTAGTATACTAATCCCGGTTACTAGACTGAAGTCTAGTATTGGGAGATAGCAGAAATGTTGGTTAAGAGTTCTCTGGTTGATAAAGTGCCGGATAACACAGCTCTGTATCTAGTTACTGTATTCAAATTAGGGATTTGAGGTTTCATATAGACTTCGTTTTGCTTTTCCCCCACCCCTGAAATGGGTTATATTTTACATTTCTTTCAACCACAGAAATAACTAGAAATGTCTGCAAACTGATGTGTTGTTCAACAAGTGCTTGGATCTTTTCTAATACCCATTCAAGCCTTTGAGAAAGTACACCCTGATTCTTAATATCCTCCTGATGGTTAGCCCATCACCTTGCAGGCTCACATAATGCATATAATTCAAAACAAACAAGTATTATTTTTCATGTAATACTGCAATATTAAATCTTTTTAATAAGTTTATTAAAGAGAGTGTTTGGGAATTTCAAAATGTTTTAAAACAATTTCCTGTTACTAATTTTACCTTCGACTTTTAAAAAGAAAAATTAAATTTATTTTCATTATGCTGTTTGTTTATTGCACTTTGGATTTGACAATGAAAAAAGACTATTCAGTTCTACCTGTATCTAGTTAATTTATACTCAGTTTAGGTTCCAAATTCTCATGGGATTGTATAATCTTGCAATGCCTGAAAGTGCTGAAAATTTAAACTGTTTTCACTTAAATTAAAAAAAGATTCACAATGACATTTCTATTAGTAGTAGATTTTACAAAATTCATATCCAAGATTAGGGAGATCCCCCCCATTTAAGGGTCTAAGCTGATTGCCTGCTGAGGTCAAAAGAACCCCAAAACTAAAATTGGGGTACGTAGTGTGATCATCAACCAGTTCATATACTGAAATGCTTTTTTTCCTAACACACAGCTATCGAATAGCGATAGTGACACTACTGAATGAAGGTTGCAAGAAACTGTTCTAGAATACATTAAGAAGAAGCAGGAGGAAAAAAGAAGTTTCTGCTGAAGTCTTTTCCTATAGCTTATATCATGTAATATGAAATGGAAAAAAAAATGTTGTGCTATTGAATTATAACAATGTTACACCAACTGCCCACGTGCCAAATTGTATAAGAACAATGCCATATCAAAAAAACATATAATTTATGATTTGTCTACCTATAGTGACCTGGTCAGGGAGGGGAAGTTATTCAATGCTGGGTTATAAGATTTCCCTGTGAATGTATTGGTCCAACTTCTATTGGGGCTTTCAGAAATACAAACAGGGAAGCAACACAGTGGCTTCCCAGATTTAAAAAATCTAGGCCGGGGTGGCCAGTCGTTTTAATCTGACCCTCAAGCTCCTGCTGGAGAGCAGGGTCTGGGGCTTGCCCCATTCCACGTGGCTCCCAGAACCAGTGGCATGGTCACCCTCCAGCTCCTATGCATAGGGGCAGCCAGAGGGCTCCGCTCTGAGCTCTGCCCCCATCCCAAGCACCGCCCTCAAAACTCCCATTGTCCAGAAACTGCAGCCAATAGACTCATAGACTCATAGATTTTAAGGTCAGAAGTGACCATTATGATCATCTAGTCTGACCTCCTGCTCAATGCAGGCTACAGAATCTCACCTACCCACTCCTGTAACAAACCCCTAACCTATGTGTCAGTTACTGAAGACTTCAAATCGTGGTTTGAAGACCTTAAGCTGCAGAGAATCCTCCAGCAAGTGACCCATGCCTCATGCTGCTTAGGAAGATGAAAAACCTCCAGGGCCTCTGCCAATCTGCCCTGGAGGAAAATTCCTTCCCGACCCCAAATATGGCGATCAGTTAAACCCTGAGCATGTGAGCAAGGCTCACCAGGGGTGGTGCCTGCAGAAGGGGCAGCATGCAGAGCCCCCTAGCCACGCCTCTGTGTAGCAGCCGGAGAAGAGACATGCCTTCTGGGAACCGCTAGAGGTAAGTGCTGCCCGGAGCCTGCACCCTGAGCCTCACCTTATGCTCCAACCTCCTGCCCAAGCCCTGATCCCCCTCCCCCCTTCCGAACCCCTCAATCCCAGCCCAGAGCACCCTCCTGCACCCCAAACCTTTCATCCCCAGCTCCACACTAGAGCCTGCACCCCCAGGCAGAGCCTGCACCCCTTCTCACACCCCAGCCCCCTGCCCCAGCCCTGATCCCCCTCTCGCCATCCAAACTCCTTGGTCCCAGCCCGGAGCACCCTCCTACACATCAAACTCCCCATACCCAGCCCCACCCCAGAGCCTGCTCTTCCAACCAGAGCTCTCACTCCCCCACACTCCACTCCCCTACTTCAGCCCGGAGCCCTCTCCTGCAGCCTGAACTCCTCATTCCTAGTCCCTGGAGCCCGCACCCACAGCCAGAGCCCTCACCTGCTCTCGCACCCCAAACCCAATTTTGTGAGCATTCATGGCCCATCATACAATTTGTACTCCCAGATGTGGCCCTCGGGCCAAAAAGTTTGCCCATCCTTGATCTAGGTACACACTGAACGGAAAATGGGGCTCAGCTGTTAGCTTCAATGATCCTTTATCCTTTTCCCAACATGCTGTAAATCTTGCTTTGCAATGCTGAGATCTATTAGTTTAAAGGACTACAAACTGTTAAAAAGGGTGCTGATTCGTGCAATGGTGGGGACACTTGCCAAGAAGCTGTCTAAGGGGACATGCTGATAGAGTGCAAGGCTCTATGAGTGAGTCTAAAGGAACTGGGCCTTCCCATGCATTAGAGAGAAGCAAGTACTTGTTTTTCATGATACATTTAGGAAGGTGTGTGTTTGTTTTTCATGATACATTTTTTCTTAAACGTTTTTGCATGAAATAAATTATTCTTTGCTTTAAGAAGGCTGTTTGGCTGATGATTACTAAGCCTACATTTATGTCATGGAGGTCAGGGAAGTCATGGAATCCGTGACTTCCAGAGACCTCCGTGACATTCTCTGCCTCAGCCCCAGCGGCTCTGGGACTCTGGAGCTGGCAGCCAGCAGGGCCCTGGCAGGGTTCCAGCGACAGCAGTGACAGGCAGCCCTCTGCAAGGCTCCAGTGACAGGTGACAGACTCCTGAGGAGGGAGGGGGACGTCTCGGGCAAGCGGTGGGGGGTGTCCAGTTTTCTCTTTGGGAAATATGGTCACCATGCAGCTTCCAGCCGCTGTGGGCTGAGGGGGGTCCTCCTGGCAGCTGGAAGCTGCTGGGGGCAGAGAGGGAACCCTTCAGGTCCCAGCCACCATGGTGCCGTAGCAGCAGAAGTCAGACAGGTCACAGCTTCTGTGAATTTTTTATTGCCCGTGACCTGTCTGTGACTTTTACTAAAAATAACCATGACAAAATCTTAGCCTTACTGATCACCACCGTCAGTCTAGATGTGCAGTGTCTGAGCCTAACTCAGATCTGCTGAGATAATCACAGTTAATCACACAGGAGACTGCAACCCAGTAGCTGTCAGAGTGGGAGAATCATGCGATTTCCATCCCAAGCAAAAGGTGATGGTCACAGACCTTGAGAAAGTGAGCTCCAAGAGACCAGGAAGGATCAGAAGTGCAGTTCATTTGGTAACTACCAAATACATATATCTATATCAAACCGTGTACCATCTTAGTAATTTTCCTGCGCATTCACCTACAAACAGTTATATAAAAAATTTCTCTACTGCAGAGTTAGATCACAACATATGTTACTAGTAATTCTAGGTACAGCAGAATAGATGCTCTGAATGTTTTCTTCATACTTTCTATTATCAAGGATTATTATTTGTTACTTGTGTTACCATAGCACCTAGCAGGATGAGCTGACCGCAACATCTCATGTTGACATTATCTAACTGTTTCAATATTGTGCTTCACTTAATCACGCATTAATCAACATTTCTTTTTTGAATGGAACATACTCATGTTTAACTTCTTTCATGCAGTAGCATCTCTGTTTTAATCTTGTGCTCGGTGAGCCTGCCATGGACTTCTGAATGTTATTAAATCTTTCACAATCAATGAATACATTATTCTAATACACATTTGATCACAGTTCTTTGATATCAGTATAAGGAACAGATCACCAAGATAGTATTATAGTTCACATGGCCTATTTTTCATTTATCTTTTTTAATTCTATATCAAAATCTAAGCTCTGAGACGAGTATAAAGGGAGGAGCTCTCCACCCATCCTTCTGTTCCTCTGTACCAAGCTCTTAGATGATGGACTCCGATGCACTGGGGATGGAGAGTGGGACAGGTAATGAACATATGCAATACATCTTGAAGAACAACAGTTACAAGAAGGTGACTGTTTTTTCTTCAAGTGATTTTGCATATGTCCATTACTAGGTGACTCCCAAGAGCTTTCCCTTTGAGGTGGGGTTAAGAGTCTCGTTGTAAGAAGGACTACAGAACTGCTTTTTTACATTCTCATCTTCCTTTGATGGGGAAGTAAACACATATCATCTAGCAAAGGTGTGGGCCACGTTGCTGTTCTGCACATGTTCCATGACGGGGACATTTCCCACAAAACCATAGAGGTTGAATGTGCTTTGTGACAGGTATGACCATATTCTGGGCAAACCTTATGGAGTTAAGTTAAACTACTAAATTAAGTTTAATATCTTTGGAGTTCATTATATTGTAAATGCCAATGTTTGTGTACTATTATGGGATTTTATAGATGGAAGAATTTTTTTAGGAGGAAGGATTAATGCAATCTCTGGAAGATAATGTGAACTTCAAAAGACTACGCTGAACAATATAGTAGACACAATTGATCTTTTACAACAATGTGTGTGAAGTGGAATTCCTAGGAAGTATGGGGGTAGAGGAGATTTCGACCCCCCACCTACAAACTCATCCTTTGAAGCTTTTCCCTGAGGAGGGAGCATTTTGTCTGATGATCCCTTGCTACATGAGGGCAGTTCAAAGACCCAATATGGATTCTCCAGGGACTAATAGACTAAAAAAGGACTACTGAAGAAATAGCCTGAATTTAAGATGACTCAGAGCCTTCTTGCTGATCCAGCAAATAGGCTGGACTTCTGGTCCACAGACGGCTCCAATATTAGGGAAGCATTGGAAGGACCTGGGCTACTGAGGCCCCGTAAGATAGCATTCTAAATCTAAGTTGAAGCTGTTATGAACTTCTGACCACAAAAGGTCCCATGGGGAGTGGGGGCAGGGATAGGTTTGAAGGACTTGCCTGCCAGAGCCCATGTTGGAGCTAGTTGGGTGGATCTCTGGAAACTGGAAAGCTTAATAGCATGCATGTAAATTCTTTTGGGTGTAAAGAACAATATGGATGTTTGCTGAGTAATAGCTTCTCTGGTAGGACTTAATCATCTGTACCACAGAAGATGATTTTCATACCAGGGCCTCACCTGGTGAAGAGGACAATGTGATCAGAGGAGGCAGGTTAGAACCCACCTCGGGCTGGACTTTCACTATTGATGCTGGAGGCCTGTCTGAAGCCGGTTGTGACGGTGTACCCCATAAGGCTTCATGGGAATATGCTTATGAATGTATATATGATATAACTGGCTTGGCTGGTAAGAAACTCCGTCATGCATGGACATGTGACTTGTCCATGTGACTCCAAAACTCCATCTTGGAGCTGGACTTTGCATAGGAGAGAGGAGGGAGTCTCCACCCACAAGAGGAAGTCTACTTAAACCCCTGGGAGACCCCTCTATTTTGTCTTCAGCTATCTAAAGAGATAGCTTTTCCATCCCCAAGGATACCTGAAGGAAACTGGAACAAAAGACAGTAACTACAGGGGGGTGCGAGTGATTGCTGGACCCAGCCTAGAAGGAGACTAATCTGTAAAAGGAAGCTTACTGGAATTTCTCTAAGGGTAAGATTTTTATCTGTACTCAGTTTTCTTACTAGATTAGACTCAGAATTGTGTGTTTTATTTTTATTTTACTTGGTAATTCACTTTGTTCTGTCTGTCACTACTTGGAACCACTTAAATCCTACTTTCTGTATTTAATAAAATCACTTTTTACTTATTAATTAACCCAAAGTATGTATTAATACCTAGGAGGGGCAAACAGCTCTGCATATCTCTCTATCAGTGTTATAGGTGGTGAACAATTTATGAGTTTACTCTGTATAAGCTTTAACCAGGGTAAAATAGATTTATTTGGGGTTTGGACCCCACTGGGAGTTTGGCATCTGAGTGTTAAAGACAGGAATGCTTCTTAAGTTGCTTTCAGTTAAGTCTGCAGCTTTGGGGCATGTGGTTCAGACCCAGGGTCTATGTCGGGGCAGACTGGCGTGTCTGGAGTGGGAGGGATAGCTCAGCAGTTTGAGCATTGGTTTGCCAAATCCAGGGTTGTGAGTTCAATCCTTGAGGGGGCCAGTTAGGGGCAAAATCAGGACTTGATCCTGCTAGTGAAGGCAGGGAGCTGGACTCGATGACCTTTCGGGGTCCCTTCCAGCTCTATGAGATAGGAATACCTCCATATATTTTATTTATTTATTTTAAGACAGGTAAGCAGGGGCAGAAATAGTCTTGGCACATCAGATGGCAGTCCCAACGGGATTTCTGTGATCCAACCCGTCACATCGGCAGCAAACAGTACTGACCCTCAGTGCCTGACAGAACCTCAGGGATTTATTTCTGTAGTGTACTGGTTGCCAGGTATTGACTTTGGATGGTTTTTGGCATCAGAGAGACTTCCCTTCTTGAGAACTTATTTCTGTAGTACAGAGGAGACAAGGCTCTAGATGCTGGAGGTATTCCCCAGTGTAACCAATAGGATCAATGATGGGACTGGTGTGATACCAGGGGCCAACTGTTTCTAGATCAAAAAATTCCATTCAGACGACATCAGAGGCTTCCAAGCTATTGGTAGCATGTGCTGCAGCAGAGCAGTTACTGTTAGTCTTGGAGCTGGCACTGAGATTGATGGAAATAGTACCAGAAGTTGCTGGTGCCATAACAGATCCTGAAGTGGGAATCAATGTATGCACCACATGTGACAAGTTTGGCAAGGGACTGTCAGCCTGAATAATCAGCAAGGCTGGTACTGAGAGGCTTAGGAGATCCTTCACAGATGTGTAAGCCTCTGAGGCAATCACTATTGAAATGAGCCTGTGCCTTGCTTGGAACAGAGGTGAGGCTTCAGCATCTGTGACAAGAAAGTAATCCATCTTGATGGCCCTGGAATCAACACTCCAACCTTGTCAAGCCACTAGTATATGGTTGTGACAGATATAATATGCTGCAATATCCTAGACATACCTTATGGGATTAAGTTAAACCTTACTGAATCAAGTATTTTAGGAGTCCACTGTATTAAAAATACAGACGTTTATGTACTGTAATAGGATTGTATGGAATTTCTTTCAGAGAAAAACCATCTCTGGGAAGTATTAGGAACGCCAGAAGACTTTTTGGGACAATACGTGTGAAATGAATTTCCTAGGAGAAACTTGAGCGAAGGAATGCAAATGACCCACTTCCGAATCCATCCTTTTGAAGCTGAACCTTGAGCAGAAAACCACTGTATGGCTGATTACCTATTCACGGTTTCTTCAAAGCCCCAAACTGGATAATGAGTGACTTACAAAATCATGAGGGTTCTTGTTATGAGCCAAGGGTGTTATGAATCTGAATCTGTGAAAACTCTTGGGTGGGGTTTTTTGAAGGACTGCTTACCTGTCAGAACCCATGTTGGACTTGGGGTGATCTCTGACAAGCTTATTAACATATGTGTAGGTTCTTTTATTGTTTCTAATATGTTTTATTTTCAATGTTTTCACCTTTAATACTTTCTTAGAAAGAGCTGTGTGGTAACTTACTCTGTGGCAATTACACTGTGTATCATCTCTGAAGAGAAGACAAATGAGGTCTCTTTAGGCAGCCTGTCTTTTGCTGAAGGTTTCACAGTATAGTCAGGGAATTGTGCAGCTTGGAAATGCCCAGACATAAGGAAGAGAGATGGGTGTCTTCAATCAAGAGAGCCAATGGCTGGGGAGCTGGAAGCCTAGAGCGGGGGCTCTTGCTGGACCTTAGAGGAGAAATACAGATGCAGTTGTCCTGAAATGTGATGGCAGCATCAGGGAGGAGTGGGCTGAAGGGCGTGTACTACTTTTGGTACCTGAGTAGCTAGCCTCTTGGTTGAGGAGTCCCATACCAAGGACTCTGATGTGGAAGTCATTCTCTGCTTTGGCAGTTGCGGATGCCCCAAGCATTTGTCCCTCTTTGAGGTATGGCAAAGGGGATCTCCTCTCATCTCTATCCCCAGATAAGGCCGGGAGAGCACTCCTGGAGAGGAAGGAACTCTCTCTAGTCGACCGAGGCTGTACCAATGCTGGGCTGTACCAATGCTGGGCAGAGAGGGGCCTCCAAGAGGAAATACCTGGGGTGTTCTCTCTCCTCCTCAGTTCTTGTCTTGGGAAATCAAACACCTGTCCCTGATGTGACCCTCACCTAAACACTTCAGGCTATGAGAGTGAGGGCCAGTCACCAGCATCAATTTGTGACTCTTAGAGCAGAGTTTGAAGCCAGGGGATAAGGAGGTGAAGCGACCATCCCAGAGAATGCGGGAGGGGAGAGGTTGGATTGTGCTGCACGTTCACCCTAAAACCACAGCCCCTCCTTTTAAATGGCCAACCCAACAGGCTTTGCTTGGTATGGGAAAGGAAGGTGCTCCTGCTTGAAACCATTCCCACTTTATGAATGTTGAAGAAGCCGAAACTCTTTGCCTTACCATGGCTGCCTCCAAGCTGAATTCTGTTGCCCGGCTGAGCGTGTGTGATGTCTCACACCAAACCAGCAGGAACTCAATATAAGAGGCAAAATGCGACCTTGTACCGAAAGCACACGTGCTATGTAATGTGAATCACTTGATTCACTGTGAAATAATCATCTGTTTGTTCACTAAAATGTATCTTTTTACAAACTACTCTCCCTTTTTCCCCCCTGCAGCTGCAAATGTTTCTACGCTCCCCCTATCATCTCCGTCCTAGAGCCTAGCACAAATTAGAAGGCAAAAAAAAACGCGCTCGCAACGAGATGTTCTCAGAGCTCATGCAGTCCTCCTGCACTGAAAGAGCTCAGCAGAATGCCTGGAGGCAAACAATGGCAGAGTCCAGGAAAGCGTTAAATGAACGAGATGAGAGGAGGGAGGAGGCACACAGACCACCACTGCAGCCCCTGTATAACCGCCTGCCCTCCTCCCCAAGTTCCATATCCTCCTCACACAGACACCCTAGAATATGTGTGTGTGCGGGGGAACAAAGGGGGAGGCTACGGGCACCCAGCCACTCCACCTCAGAGGATTGTCCAGGCAACAGAAGGCTGGCATTCATTAAGTTTTGAACTGTAGTGTGGCCTTGCCCTTCCCTCCTCCCCTCATCCACCACCCCAGCCGGTGCTTTCCTCACCCACACCTCCCGGGCTACCCCTATTTGTGTGATGAATTAATAAAGAATGCATTATTTTGAAACAATAATGACTTTATCGCCTCTGAAAGCAGTGATCGAAGGAGGGAGGTTGGTTGGCTTACAGGGAAGCAGAGTCAACCAAGGGGCGGGTTTTCATCAATGAGAAACAAAAAGAACTGTCACACTGTAGCTTGGCCAGTCATAAAAATGGTTTTCAAAGCTACTCTGATGCACAGGGCGCCCAGTTGTGCTCTTCTAATTGTCCTGGTGTCTAGCTGTGCATAATCGGCCACCAGGCGATTTGCCTCAACCTCCCACTCTGCCATAAACACCTCTCCCTCACTCTCACAGATATTATGGAGCACACAGCAAGCCTTAGTAACAATGGGAATATTGGTTTTGCTGAGGTCTAACCTAGTCAGTAAACTGCGCCAGCAAGCTTTTAAACGTCCAAATGTGCATTCTACCACCATTCTGCACTTGCTCAGCCTATAGTTGAACTGTTCCTTACTATTGTCCAGGGTGTATGTCTTCATGAAAGATGTGGAGAAATTGGAGAGGGTCCAGAGAAGAGCAACAAGAATGATTAAAGGTCTTGAGAACATGACCTATGAAGGAAGGCTGAAAGAACTGGGTTTGTTTAGTTTGGAAAAGAGAAGACTGAGAGGGGACATGACAGCAGTTTCAGGTACTCTGAAAAGTGTTGTCCAGGAGGAGCGGCAAACTTTGTTATTTGCTCTAATGATAGGACAGAAGGCAATGAGTGCTTCACTGCAGCAAGGGAGATTTTAGGTGGACATTAGGAAAAATTCCTAAACTGTCAGGGTAGTTAAACACTGGGATAAATTGCCTAGGGAGGTTGTGGAATCTCCACTTCTGGAGATATTGAAGAGTAAGTTAGATATGGTTCTTCGGGGATTGGTCTAGACAGTATTTGTCTACCATGAGGGCAGGGGACTGGATTCAATGACCTCTCGAGGTCCCTTCCAGTCCTAGAGTCTATGAATCTAATGACCTATGGCTATTAAAGGGGTAGGTGGTCCCCAAGGATAACTATAGGCATTCCAACATCCCCAATGGTAATGTTCTGGTCTGGGAAGTAAGTTCCTTCCTGCAGCTGTTCAAACAGACCAGAGTTCCTGAAGATGCGAGCATCATGCACCTTTCCCAGCCATCCCATGTTGATGTCAGTGAAACGTCCCTTGTGATCTACCAGTGCTTGCAGCACCATTGAAAAGTACCCCTTGCAGTTTACATACTGGCTGCCAAGGTGGTCCGGTCCCAAGACAGGGATATGCGTTCCGTCTATCGCCGCACCACGGTTAGGGAACCCCACTGCAGCAAAGCCATCCATTATGACCTGCACATTTCCTAGAGTCACTACCCTTGATAGCAGCAGCTTAGTGACTGCGTTGGCTACTTGGATTACAGCAGCCCCTACAGTAGATTTACCCCTCCACATTGATTCCAACTGACCGGTAGCTGTCTCACGTTGCAAGCTTCCATAGGGCTATCACCACTCATTTCTCAGCTGTGAGGGCTGCTCTCATCTTGGTATTCTTGGGCTTCAGGGAAGGGGAAAGCAAGTCACAAAGTTCCATGAAAGTACCTTTATGCATGCAAAAGTTTCGCAGCCACTGGGAATCATCCCAGACCGGCAGCACTATGCGGTCCCACTAGTCTGTGTTTGTTTCCTGGGCCTGAATTGGCATTCCATGGCATGAACCTGCCCCATTACCACCATGATGTCCAAATTGCCAGGGCTCGTGCTTTGAGAGAAGTCTGTGTCCACATCCTCATCACTATCTGGATCGCACTGTTGTCGCCTTCTTACCTGCTTTTGCAGGATCTGCACATATTGCAGGATAATGCACGAGGTGTTTACAATGTTCACAGCAGCAGCAGTGAGCTGAGCGGGCTCCATGCTTCCCCTGCTATGACATCTGCAGGAGAGCAGACTTGCAGCAGACGCGTTGGGGGACGACTGTTAGCACCGCGCACATTTCCTGAGGAAGAACACACATACCCAGGAGCCCATGACAGACAACATGGAGAAATTTCCAAGGCAACAGCAGCAGTGCAGAGTTGCAGCGGAAGCGGTGTAGGATGATGGTTTGCAGACCTACTGCACCATCTCCTACCAGCAGCACCCAGGACACAACAGCAGCAGTGTCGGTGAGTTGAGCTGAGCTGAGCGGGCTGCACGCTTGCCGTGGTATGGCATCTGCATGGAAAAAAGGCGCAAAACGATTGTTTGCCATTGCTTTCATGGAGGGAGGGGAGACTGATGACATGTACTCAAAACCACTTGTGACAATGTTTTTGCCCCATCAGTCATTGGGAGCTTAACCCAGAATTCTAATGGGCAGTGGAGACTGCGGGAACTGTGGGATAGCTAACCACAGCGCTCCCTCTGTAAGTTGATGCTAGCTACAGTATGAGGACGCACTCTGCTGACTTAATGTGCTTAGTGTTGACATATGCAATCAACGGTATAAAATTGATTTCTAAAATGTGACTTCTATGAAATCGACCTAATTTCGTACTGTAGACATACCCTTAGATGCCTCTAAAGTCCTACCTCTTTTGGGGCAACAAAAGCTCAAACTATTAATCAAAGTCTCTCAACACATCTTCCTCTCTCTGGTCTCAGTCTTCAATCCACTTCCTCTACTCTGGAGTCTTCTCCTCCAGCTCTGAGGCTGAGTACTGGCTCCTCAGAATGAGTCTCTCTGAAGGTTCTGCTCTTTTGCAGATTCTGACTCAGGCTCCTTCACTGGAGTCCCTTTGGGTTCTCCTCTTCAGACTGAACCATCTCCCCTTTTATGAGCACCAGGAATCTGTTTAGTTATCACCTGATGCCTTCCAGTGCTACCCATCTGGTTGAGAAGCAAGTAATTAGGTACATATGACACCTGTCATAATTAATTAGCTATTAAATCCTTTCCAGCCTGTGATTGGGTTACAGTGGAGAATTGGTAAAGAAAAAAAAAAGAACAAAAGAAAGAGCTCAAAGACCTGAAAATGAGTATCACTAAATAACTGACAACAAGAAACTAACTAATAATGGTTTGTTTGCTGAAGGAACAAACAGACAACATGCTTCGATCACCAGCCATGGACAGTAAGAAGGAACTGAAGGATGGGTGGGAAGGCTCCATACTTTATATCCTTGGCTCAGAGCACAAGAATACCAGGGCAGAGGCATGGCCCCCATTATGGGTACTACTAAAGAAAACTCTCCAGCACAACCTAGTCTAATGGACATACGCAATCACTCAAAGAAGAACGAACAGATTCAGGGGTGACAACCGAACTGGATTCATGTTATATCAAATATTCTTCCAGTTAAATTTTGCACGTAGGTGGTTTCAGCTGAACAAAATCATATTACAGCAATGAAAAATTTTAAGGATACAACAAAACACATATTTTTCATTAACTTTGCCACAGCAGATATTTTCTATGGTCCCTATTCAGCAAGATACTTCAGCAATTGATTTTACACATGGGAACAGTCCCATTGAAATCATTCATAGGAGTTGTAGCAGTTTGAAGTCAACGGAACTATTAACATGCTTAAGGTTAGGCACCTGCTTATTGTCTTGCTATATTACAGGCTGTAACAGATAAACCTTTTTAAGGGAATACAGTAATACAGAGTAACAACAATGGAAATTTCAGCTACAGCAGCTCTCCAATCAATGTATATGCATGGAACAAACATACGAATACATTTGTTTGATAGAGTTTTGTCATTTTATATTTTTTGTATATTTGTATATTTTTGTTGCTACTGTTGTAAATTTTTAAGGAATTTTTTTTTCCTTGTAGATTATCCAGTTCAGCAATCCTATTTAAATTCATCCACATGATACCCAATAATCCTAGATGTTAAAGATGAGAAATTAACTAAAATATTTACAGTTACCACCTTCTATGATATGTGCTTACCTTCATCTTTCTTTTCTTCTGATTTTGTAGAATTTTCTTCTCTCTTTTGCTTTACTTCTAGTAGTTCACGTTTCAACTGGCGTACTTCTTTGCGTAGTTCCTCACTGCAAAGAGAACAATATTTACATGAGTTTAATCTTCTAAGAATGTAAAGCCACTCAGGAGAAACAGAGTCAAAGTTAATGGGCAGTAAATCTCTGATGTAAACAAAGGGAATGTATTGCCTCACTCTTGTTAAGTTTGGTATGAAGAACTTGGCTTAAAAGTCAATTGAAACCTTAAAAAAAGCTCTTCTTTATATTAGCAAAAACAACAAAAGAGTATGATAAATAGTTTCTTTTAAGAGCCCTTTAGAAATATGTCAAACGCAAGAGACAACCAGAACAGGGACCCTACATTTATACTTTGATTCATTAATTTAACATTGTATCATCCATAATACTTAACTACAAGAACCACACTTAAAGGAAATAAAAACCAGAGGGATCTCAAAACAAACATAACATTGTCTTGTGAAATGCAATTTACTGAAGTGATAATTCTTCCAATCTAAGATTTCGTAAATGGAGTTGATGAATCTGCAGAAATATGATCCAATACCAGATTAAGTATTTTTTAAAAATATATTTTGAGTGTTATGAACTTCACAAAACAATGAACATCTGAAAAAGGCAGAATGGAAAAAACCAAAAGGGTGAGACAGACCTTATATTAACACTGAGTGATGAGCCTGTTTTGTTAGTTTATATGATGTTTTAAACGTTTTCTGCTGAACTTCCATATTATGATCAGAATGATACTTGTTTTCTTTCAATTACTTTTTCATGGGGGATTGGTTCTTTGGTTCTTCAATTATTAATAAAATTATGTAGATGAATTATTGACTGTCCAAAGTTATCCCCCAAAAGTGTTTGTTCAATTCTTGCAAAAGACAATCCTACTGTATGAAGGGATAATTCATTGAGTTCCAAAATGAAGTCTGGTTAGTGATAGAAAAAGCGTGAAAGCCCTGACTACTGGTCACTATATTTCAAGCTTTTTTGGTATTCTAATTTATATATTCTCTGTTTTGCTTTTTAAGTTGTAACTGATTTAGTGCTCATAAAAGTGACTGAATAGCAACACTGGCTAGAACCGTGCATAATGCAGGAATGTGCTGTGCAAGCTTTCCCCCACAGTTCTGTCAGTGCACTTTAATTCTGATCTGTAATACCCTTGTTATTCCTTTCCTGGGCCTCTTGAGTCAAAACTCGGAATTATGTGCTGATTAATTCTTTTGATTTTTATTTTTAATCATGTGTGAATGAGATGCTTCTGAAAAGTAGCAGAATAACTAGAATATGAAATCCCTAATTTATTTACAGAAAAGGTATAGCATGGTCAGGAATAGTGCAAACTCTGCCTTATTGTCTGAAGGGACCACTTAGGCTTAGAAGACAGTCTCGACTCTATGCTTATTCTGTCCTTCACATCTGTAAGATACTTCTGTTGTTTCACTTTGATAACATGTGCCGGAACTCTTCAGGGTAGCTGCAGGTTAATTCTTGCTGACTCACTTAGGCTTTTAATGTTTACTCTGAATATAAAGGAGATTGACATATCCTCTAGAGAGAAAGCTTAGATCTGGGATGCATAGACCAAGGAAGGACCCCTAAGTCAGCTAAAACTGGGCCATCTTTAATAATGCCAGCAACCACTTCCTCCCCGAGGGCAGCTTCACCCGATTTGCCGACTGGAGGTTTATCAACATAGGCTGGCTCCGTTGCGTCCCACTGAACAGAACCGTCCGCCACAGGAATTGGGACAAGCGAAGTGTGGCTACACCAACAAGATGCTACCCCACATCCTGTGTAGCTGCAAGCCCCGTTCGAGAGCTTGGTAGATGCGACACAATGCCATCCAAGATCACCTGGACAGAGCTATCCCGCCACCTGTGGGGAAGGTTGCCATAAATTCCGCCATCCCCAGAACCAAAAGCCAACTGCAGCTGGATATCACCAATAAGAAATGGAAGATGATCATCATGATGGACGTCACAGTGCCCTTTGAGAACAGGACCCCAGCCTTCTATGATGCCCACGCTCAAAAAGTAGAGAAATATGCCCCTCTGGCTGAAACCTTGAGAGCTAAGAGTTACCGGGTCCAGACACAGGCAGTGATCGTCGGAGCCTTAGGTGCATGGGACCCTAGTAACGAGCAAGTGCTGATAGAACGTGGAATCAGCCGACGCTATACTCAGCTGATACATCAACATATTGTGTCAGATGCAATTGGGTGGTCAACAGACAGCTACCTAGAACACATTTCCAGACACTGGCAATACCAGGAGGGATGAGCTGGAGTGCCGAAGTGCAGTCAGGAAAATAACAAATACTTTCCCTCATGGATTGTATTTTCTAAATAGACAACCAACTCCATTCTCAATTACTGAGAGTGACAATCTCCACTCATTGATATATTTTGCTTTCCACAACCAAATCCCTGTATATTTTTTTATGAGTGATGTACCTTGTGAATGAGCAGTATCGATGATGCTCATGCATATAGGAGAGAACCTCCCCAAAGGAGGAGGAACGCATTGACATTGGAGCCCAGGCTGTGATCCTGGAAGGAGCAGAACTGCTGTCACTTCCTGTTGCATCATGGGGCGATGAGGTCTAGCAACGGAAACCCCCACCTCTGGAAGACTGAAAATGCGATGTCTGGGCAAAGGGACCACTTGTGGCTGTGGAACGACCTGCTGAGGTGGTCCGCCAGCTCATTCTGTACCCTGGGGAGGTATGATGCCTGCAGGTGAATTGAATGTTTTACACAGGAGTCCCACAGCATAATCGCTTCCTGACACGGGAAGAGGAGAGTGCACTCCCTTGTTTGTTGATATAGAACACTGGTGTCAGATTTTCTGTCATGACTGATATACATTGTATGGTTAGTTAAGGACAATGTCTGACATGCTAGGTGCACCGCTATTAGCTCTCTGACATTGATGTGGCGAACCACATCTGCTTGCAACCAGAGGCCTTGGGTTCTGTGGCCTCTCAGATGAGCTCCTCATCACCAATGACAGAGATGGCTGTAAGGCAGAAAAGGGGCCCGAGCACACCTCCTGAGTGTCAATCCACCACCAGAGGGAGACAAGGGCTGGGTGAAGCAGGGTCACGATCCTGTCCAAGCTGTCCCAGGCTGGGTGATACACTGACATGCGCCACGTCTGGAGCAGTTGAAGCCTGAGTTTGGTGTGCTGCACCACATAGGTGCAGGCAGCCATGTGTCTGAGCAGTTTCAGGCAGTTTCTCGCTGCAGTGGTGGGGAACTGCATGATGCCTTGGATTATGTCGCTGAGGACCTGAAACCTTACCTATGGCAGGAATGCTCTGGCTTGGGTCGAGTCCAGCATTGCTGTCGAGTCCTGTCCAATCCTCTGGACAGGAGACAGAGTCGATTTCACTTCTTTTGGAAGTAGACCCAGGCTGTCGAAGGTGGCTCTGATAAATGTGACCTGAGCTTCCACTTGGGCCCTGGAGCAGCCTTTGATCAGCCAGTTCTCAAGGTTTGGAAACACCTGTATCTGATGCCGCTGCAAGAACACAGAGACAACGACTGCCATGCACTTGGTGAAGACTCAAGGGGTTTCTGACAGGTCAAATGGGAGGACAGTAAATTGGTACTGGACACCGCTGACCACAAACCTGAGGTACTTCCTGTGGGGCTGAGTGATTGTGATGTGAAAGTACACGTCCTTCAAGATGAGGGAGGCATACATATCTCCTGGATCTTGTGAAGGGATGATGGCAGCTTTAAAAGTGTCTGGGATAGAGAGGGATTCCAACTTCTCCACCTGTCACTGTCTGTCCAGAGAGTTGCTGGGCGCCGGGCTCAACGGTCCCCCTCCGGGGAACTGAAGTCAGTGGCACCGATTCCTGGTCTTTGGATGCTGAGTGCTCCTTGAATCAGAGTCTTTCCTCGGCGCCATGTCCTGCACCAAGGCTGGGGCGCTATGCACTGATGCACTCTGCGCTGGATCCTGGCGCACCGTGGCGTGCTGTGGACAGACAGCGGACTCCATCAGAAGCTGTTTCAGAAGAAAATCCCGCTCTTTCTTTGTCCTAAGGTGGAAAGACCTGTAGATTTTGCACCTGTCTGTTTGGTGTTCTTCCCCCAAATGCTTCAGGCATGCATTGTGGGGGTCGCCTGTTGGCATGGGCATACCGCAGGTCCTGCAAGGTTTAAGCCCTTGGCTGTGAGGCATGCCCCGGACCCGAGGGGAGGTAAGGGACAGGGGAGGACCCCGCACCCTAATCTGAACTACTTATATACATAGACATATATATAGACTCAAGAAGAAAGCTAAGGGAAGCACTTGCTAGGCAAGCAAATGCAGTTCCAACAGCCGTCACAGACAGTAAGCACAGTTGCCAACTTTCACACGGTAAATAAGCACTCCAACTTTCACAATAAGCCAAAAATCAAGCTAATCCCGTTTCAAAAGAAGGCCAAAAGAAGCCAATCCCTAAGAACCCTAACACTCTATGTGACTAGACCTGTCCCCCCACAGTGTGCAGTTTGGGACTGTGGTTGGCTCGCTGTGCACCCCTGACTCTCTCCACCCCTTATTGCCCCTGCTTGCCAGAAGCCGATCAAAAAAAGAAAGAAGCAACAAATCTACAACAAGCAACAAGCCAAAAACTAGCCAACAAGCTACTCACAAGCCAATTCAGCCAAAAACAAGCCCAATTCCTACGTTTTTTTCGCTGGTTTGGCACGTCTGATGGTAAGACGGAACTGAAGGGGGGTTGGGTCAGCAGGATCATATATTGAGCGTCATGAAGGCACCATTCCAGGGGGCTCCACAGCCAACCAGACGGGAGCTGCTAAGGGAAAACTTTCCAACAATCATGCATGTGGTGCATGCACATCTGATTAGAATCGACACCATCAAGCACTCGAAGAAGGTTATTTACATGCACAAGGTTAAAGTAATTGCCAAACAGAGATAAAGAGAATTTTTTCCCCAGAGTGTGATGGGGATTCATTTTTCATTGATTATAGGTTTGGATCAGGTAAATATAAGTGTATTATATTATAAATATAAGTGATTATACACAGACATTGCTGAAATTCTGTCCTCTCCACTTTCTTCTTCTGTGTTTGCATCTAATTTGCTTTGGAATGATTGTTCAGTGTTAATAAGCCTTCATCTGAACTTGGATTGGCATCTTCAAAGAAAAATCAGGGGACAACAGGAAATAGGACCTCAATTTGTGGTGAATCAAAATTCTACATTACGTTGCTCAAGATTTCAGGTGTCAGCTCGTGTGTCTTCATGACATTTTAATTACAGTAATTTTCAGTTTGCATTTTGCTGATCTAAATTCCCCGTACCTATTCCTCATTTACCAACATAAAACACATGAATGTAATGTCCTTGGCACAGAATGGTTGCAATATTTCCACTCAGAGAACAGAGTAGATTACTGACAGTAAGTAAGCCTAATGTAGTGCATACAACATTTAGAGCACTTCAGAATAATTTATCTATCTTGTATATACTGAGTTAAAGAACATCATGCCTATGCGGCAGGCCTTGCCACACTGCTTCT
Organism: Chelonoidis abingdonii; assembly: GCF_003597395.2. Taxonomy (NCBI): domain Eukaryota; kingdom Metazoa; phylum Chordata; order Testudines; family Testudinidae; genus Chelonoidis; species Chelonoidis abingdonii. The sequence goes on along the minus strand of NC_133774.1, from coordinate 42,537,570 downwards.
TGCAAATTACAGCGAGATATTCCAAAGAATACCTCTTAAATTCATTCATGAACATTAATCTTACCAACAATTATCACAACATTTAAAGAGCTTGCCATTCATTGCTGGTGATATATATTTCTATCCTTCCTAACTGTGCACTGCACCACTTATGTAAGTGGATGTATATATTTTTTTTTATTTTGAGGGGTGCTAAGTGGTTCTCATGACCACTGTAATAATTTTCAGATTGGATATTGAAATTACTATAATTAAACAACTGCTACTTTAGTTGTTCAAAAATCACATTGTATTCCATGAATACAAGAATCTCACTTTATCTTTGAGATTGGCCAAAAGGTACCTTTATTTTAAACTAGTGACACTACTCCCATTCGGTTATTAATATTTAAAGGTGGAAATATATTTTCCCCACAGTACAGTATCTGTAATTTAGTTCTTGTCTCTCTCAGCTTCTGTTTTTTAAAATATTTTTTTTCATAAAAAGTGGTTTGGTTGTAAATCCATCCTTATTTATTTGCTATTTCACCAAACTTTAAGAATCTTTTTGGTATTTTGATCCAGTTGTTCATCCAATGCCGTTTTCTTTTCTAGAAATAAGAGTATGTAGAATCAGTTTCCAACCTGATTTTTTAAAATCTTGCAAGAGTTTAATTTCCATGAGACTAAGATCAAAAGAAAATAAGAAGTTAGTAAATGAACTCTTTTCATTCAGATTATAAAAACAGACTATGGCTGCATAGTGAGCAGTTCTAAAATTTGCCCTGAGGTGATTACATGGTTGCCTCATCATCTGGCATTGATAAAATTTGTAAAATAGGTTTGATGCTGTTCTACAACTCTGGCATTATATACTTCCTGTGTAGATTATTGTTGCAAGAGCAATGTTTAAATCACACTTTGTGCGCACACCATGCGGTGCTTTCATTTCTTCATTGGCAATCATAAGGCCCTGATTATTATCTATAGATTAGTGGGCAGTCACAAAAACACTTTAATTTGAGATACAATTTCCCTCTCTTTTGCACAACTTATAACATATTGTATTTTGAAAAATTACATGATAGAAACAACTCTATGATGTTCGAATTTTTCACATTTCCAGGATATGACTGTTGCAGGACTTAGTCAGGACTATAGCAATGTCATTATCTGTTGACATGACCTTCCAAACTAAAGATCTATTATTACATCATCTTTGTGTAAATTGCATTTTCCCCAGTTTTAAAACACAACATTTGTAGAGCACATGGCTAACTTGAGAAAGGCACCCAAGCAAACATCAAGTTTCTCCTACTTGGCTGTGGCATAGACGGGACTCAGTTTTTCTCTAATCGCATATTTTCCAGAATACTCAATGGCATGAATTCATCAGATGTCAACATTATATCAGAGCACTAGATAAAAGATTCAAGAACACATATAATTATTGATGGGATCATTCTTGGCAGGTGAATCAGAAGCATGCAGAATAACTGTAGTGTAATCCTATCCATTCTAGTTTCACATTATTCATCTTAACATTAATACACAAATAACTACAATTTTGTCCTATGGTAGATGATATAACACTGTAGAAATAAAGCCAGCCTTATTTCTGAATGTTTCAAAACCTGACTGTAAAACTGGCACTTTAGACAAAAGAGACTGTATTCTAGGTGCAACTTCATCAAAACCTCTATGCTGAAATTCCAGCATCCTAATTATACTCTCCTAATCATATATGCCAAAACACAAATGACTGTTTTAACACCACTTGCAAGGATGGTTTGTAGCAGTGTTACTATTTTATTTTAATACCCTCTTATGATAGACCATAAAACTCTGAAGTGGGATAATTAATTCAGTGGTTGTAGCACTGCCTGAGTGATATTGGACATACTGTTTTCTTGGCTGAGGACAACAGGAAAAAAAAATCACACACCTCACCATAGCTAGGATTTATTTATGCTCTGAAGGCACTGGCACATGCTGGGCTGAAATGTAAAGTGCCTCCTGAATTTCCCAGGTGCAGAATAAACAATCCTGTTACTACTCCTCTTAAGGGAGTAGCATATACCTCTTTCCAGAGCCAAGGCCCTATTCCCTATACTTTTTGGCTTGGTTAGTTCTACTAGCCGCACAAGAGCACAGAGCAATCCTTTCTCACCAGAGACTGCAAGGATTGAAGTTGTGGGTTTCCTGTACAGAAGAGAGGCTTCTTGATCACCTATACTGGGGCCAACCACAACCTGGCCCTTAAACCAAAACCTTAAACTTCTTCTGATAACTATGAATAGTTTATTTTGTATACTGAATTGCCATCACTGAACAGTAGAGGTGTCGCAGTAGTAAACTGATGCTTAAAGACAACAGTATTCAATGAGGGTTCCTTGTATCTGAAACTAGACCCTCCACATACATGTGTATCCAACACAGTGTTTTTCATTTCAATTATCTATAAACTTGAACATTTATGACCTGCTTATGCCAAGAGATTTTTTAAAAGTTGATATTTAGCCCCTTCTTTTTTGCAGTATTCCACCCATCTACTGTTAATGTATTACCAGGAATTCATCCAGCATTGGAATATCTTGTCTAAGCATTGTGGCTCTGTGATCACAGGACTGAACAGCTTTTACAGAAGACTTCAACCTGAACCAACTTTTCTTTGTTTTGTTTGTTATTTCCACAGTAACTGTTAACTGCTCCTTTATAAGTCCCACAAAATCAGAAGCTTTCAATCATTAGCCTCCTGTAAAGTGCTAGTAAAATTTAAGAGTAATTTTAAACTGTTATGAGATCAGTGCAAAAAGAGCTTTAGAGTAATATTTTCATATGTGCCTATGTAACTTAGCAGCCTAAGTCTCAATTTAAAAAAATGACACTTAGTTCCTTTTAAAAAAATTATTCTTAATTTCTATTATTTTGTAGGCATGTTTCAGCTAAATATCATAGAGTAGGAATCCAGAATAAGCATTAAGTCCACTATGGATTTGTCTACATGTTCGGGTAATGCCCACTATGGGGCTGCAATTTCTAAAGTGCACTAAGTTGTTGCACATTAATAGGTCCATCGAGATTCTGCTGGTGCACGCTAAATGTTCACTAGTGCACTTTAACATAGGGCTATTTCAAACTATGAACCCGGAAGAGGGCATTACCCCACCACATAAACAAACCCCAATTCTAAGTGATAACTTTTTAAATACTGGCATTAGTATTCACGTAAACAACAGTTTGAAACTCTGTTGCTTTGTTTTTTAAAGGAAACTTACCCTAATTATTTTTATTAGAAAGCAATGACAGTAGCTCCTGACCATGAAGCTCTTGCTTTCTGTGACTCGAATTGGATCTTAATGAGTTGAAAGATATCAGCCATTAAATTGCTTTATTAACAAGTAGCTAACACTGATCCATTGCAGATGTATAATGGTCAGCAACTGACCATTTTGAATTATCTGTTCCATTTTATCACAGAACCAAATAAATGTATGGCTAGATGGGACCTGGAGAAGTCCAGCCTCCTGCACTGAGACAGGACATAAGAACATAATGACCAAGTAAACACAGTGTGCAGAGTTCCTCAATGAGAATTAGAAGTGTAAAAATTACTGCACAGTAATAATAGCCATAGACTGATAAAGATCTGTGGGTGTGCTTAGAAAAGGATTACTATATATTATTTACCTTTTAGAGATCTCTTAACACTGGTTTAATTGGTTTGTGTGTGCGTGCATATTGATCAATACCCGTGTTCCATCTTTATATTACCAAAATACCTTTAAGTCTTCATAACAGTTTGGTGAAGCTTTCTTCACAAGGCAGACTGTTCCATGTTTCTGTTTTTATACTAAATAAGCCTCTTATATTTTTCATCGATGTTTTGTATGATTAATAAAGGGATAATGTCAATTTGAAAATTATTCAACATAAAAAATAAACACCTGTCTCTAACTGACACATAATGGAGGTCTCATGTTGTATTAAAACATCCTTGGATTGTCTAAAAATTATGACAATTTTTTTAACTCAAATGTTGCATTCAACATGGGATATTCTATATTACACTTTATGATGACTGATAAAAAGGACTGGGTCACAGAACTAAAATTTAGTGATGGCTTGGGGGCAACTGATCATGACTTGATAATATTTGTTATGTGCACACACAAAAACAGTCCCAACAAGTAACATATATTCCTAGTACTTTAAAATGGATAATTACATAAAGCTAAACAATTAAGAGTTAAATCAGATGGGAAGAGAATGACATTTGGAAACTTAAGAACATTTCACTAGACACTCAAAAAGGCATAATAATACAATTGAAAAAGAAAGCCATACTGGTTAAAAGAATTTATGTGGCTTAGAGAAGAAGTAAAAGCAGCTATAATAAAATAAAATAAAATATATATAAAACCAACAGAAAACAGGGGAAGTTGAAAGCCATAAATATAAATTAGAATCTAGGAATTGTTAAATTGATAATGGAAGCAAAATGAACACAAGGAGAAACCTATGGTCAGCGGAGTTAAGGACAATAAAAAAGAGGTTTTAAACATATAGTAGGAACAAAAGGAATCAGAACGTTGATACTGACCATTACCAGATGAAAATAGTAGAACTGTCAACAGTAATGCAGGAGTGTTTAATAAATATTTCTGTTTTGTAATGGGGGGGGGGGAATCAGAGACAAGTGATGTAGTCATATCATACGATGATGAAAAATACTTTCCATTCCAATAGTAACTCAGCAGAATATTAAAGAGCAGCTATAAAGATACACATTGTAAAATCAGCAGGTCCAGATAATTTGCATCTATGTTTTAAAAGATCTGATTGAGAAGCTCTCTGGACCATTAATGTTGATTTTCAAAAAGTCCTAGAACAATGAGAAAGTTGTAGGAGTGGAAGAAAGCTAATGTTTTTTAAAAGAGTAAATGGAATGACCTGGATATTTATAGGCTATCAACCAGATACCATCCTGGACAAAATAATGGTACTGCTGATAAAGAACTCAGCTGACAAAAAGTTAAATGAGAGTAATACAATTAATGCCAATCAACATGTCTATGAAAATCAGATCTTGCCAAACTAATACCTTTTTTGATGAGATTCCAAATTTGGTTTACAAAGGTAAATGTGTTGATGTAATATACTTAGACTTCGGTAAAGCATTTGACTTGGTACCACACAACTATTTGATTAAGAAACCAAAGCCATATAAATATCAAGATGGCGCACCTTAAATAGATTAAAAAAAACAGCTGATAGGTCTCAAAATGTAATTGTAAATGGGGAAATCATCGAGTGCGTGTATTTCTAGTAGGATCCCAGAGGGATAAATTCTTAGCCCTAGGGTATTTAATCCTGGGAACACTAGGACTCAGGTGGTGCATTCCCTCAATCCCACCACAAGGCCTTGGGAGACAACTGCAGACTGGATCCAAGCAGAGACTCCAGATGCTGGGTCTCAAACACCCAAAGCATACCTTTGGTCCCATTGACATTCAGAGAACTTTCTACAGTTTTGACTTGACTTTCTTTGCCCTATTTAGATTGGCTGCCCGCTCCAACAAATTCAGACAAACAATAAGACAAAATATTTTTAATAGTGAGAGTAATTAATCATCAGAATAATTAACCCTCTGAGTTATGGTGGATTCTCTATCATAAGAAATTTTTAAATCAAGGTTGGGTGTTGTTCTCATAGATACACTTTAGGTTAAATACCAATCAATACAGGGAAGTATTATGGCCTGTCTTATGCAGGAGCTCCAACCAGATATTCCCAATGGTCTCTTCTGGCATTATAATTATGAATCCTCTTCTACTTTTATGGTTTTATAACAATATTTTCTTATTTTAAAAAATGCTTTCTCTCTCTCTTGCTTCCATTGGTCATTCACACACCAACATCAGTAGAAAATGACTAAGAGGCTATCATGACACCATCACATCACTTATAAGGTGGATAGAAGGCTGGCTAGATCATCGGGCTCACCAGTTAGTAATCAATGGCTCGATGTCTAGTTGGCAGCCAGTATCAAGTGGGGTGCTCCAGGGGGTCTGTGCTGGGGTTGATTTTGTTCAACATGTTCAGTAATAATCTGGATGATGGGATGGATTGCACCCTCAGCAAGTTCACAAAATGACACAGCTGAGGGAGAGGTAGATATGCTGGAGGATAGAGATAGGGTCAAGAATGACCTAGATAAATTGGTGGATTGGGCTAAAAGAAATCTGATGTGGTTCAACAAGGACAAGTGCCGAGTCCTGCACTTACAATGGAAGAATCTCATGCATTTCTACAGGCTGGGGACTGACTGACTAAGCGGCAGTTCTGCAGAAAAGAACTTGCGGATTACAATGGACGAGAAGCTGGATACGACTGTGCCCTTGTTGCCAAGAAGACTAACGGCATATTGGGCTGCATTAGTAGGAGCATTGCCAGCAGATCGAGGGAAGTGATTACTCCCCTCTATTTGGCAATGGTGAGGCCACATCTGGAGTATTGTGTCCAGTTTTGGGCCCCTCAACTACAGAAAGGATGTGGACAAATTGGAGAGAGTCTAGCAGAGGCAATGAAAATGATTAGGGGGCTGAGGCACATGACTTATGAGGAGAGGCCGAGGGAACTGGGCTTATTTAGTCTGCAGAAGAGAAGAGTGAGGGGGGATTTCATAGCAGCTTTCAACTACCTGAAGGGGGGTTCCAAAAGGATGGAGCTAGGCTGTCTCAGTGATGGCAGATGACAGAACAAGGACCAATGGCCTCAAGTTACAGTGGGGGAGGTCTAGGTTGGATATTAGGAAAAATTATTACATTAGGAGGGTGAAGCACCTGGGTTACCTGGAAAGGTGGTGGAATATCCATCTTTAAAAACCCATAAGGCCCGGCTTGACAAAGCCCTGGCTGAAATGATGGTTGCTCCAGTTTTGAGCAGGGGGTTGGACTAGATGATCTCCTGAGGTCTCTTCCAAGCCTAATCTTCTATGATTTTATGCAAAAATGATCAAATGTATTATATACAAAGTGTTGTCCATGACCAAATAAACTGAAAAACAGAAAAAAATATTTCCTCTCTAATCTTACAATTACAATCATCTTAAATATTAAATATAGGTAACAAGAGTAGGTAGAAATTTTCAAACAGAAGTGTTATTTTTCATTGACACTGTCCTTTAAACATATTTTTTGTATCTAACACAAGTTTTTCCTTAAACTATTCCCTTGTGTATGATATTATGGAAACTCTAAAAAAAATTAATAAAATAATGTTATGTCATATTTTAACATTATATTTTTGAATTTCACAGCTGAACTAGGTATACTAATTTAGTCTACATAAGACAAGGCAAAATGACATTGTGATGCAATTGTGACTATCAGCTCTTCAGAGCCAGGACTTCTCGGTCTGTGTTTGTACAACACACTGGAGTCCTGGTCCATGATTAGGACTTATAGATAGTACAATGATGCAAATAATGAATATCATCTTCACATCATGTCAGAGGTAAGAGAGACAAATTAAATTATACCCAATATATAGCTTTTGGGTTCTGCAAGATGAACTTGAAAAATGCAGGCTAGATCCATGAAATTCAGTATTGGTGTCAACTTTTCCTGAGAAACAGATAAGACCTAGAAATAACTGACAGGCATGAGAATATTCTAAATAAAAAGATAGTGTTTAAAAATGTAGAAACTGAATGATATAACAAAGTGGGATTCAGAATGACACATTTGTAGGAGATAACCGAAGTACAATGTATGGGGGGGGGGGAGAATAAAAATCAACAGATACTTTTTCTATAAAGTCATAATTTTGAAGGCTATCAGGCAACACCCTTAATGGGTACTTATGGAATGTACACTTCTTGGAATGAGGAGCAAGTTTTCACATTTGGCATGTAGATCTGAGTTTAGTTTTTTGGGTTCAATAATTTATTTTATCTGGATTATAGTACTTTTTGTTTTTGGCACTGTAAAACTGAGAATGAAAGTTATGGGTCTGGAAATATGTGCTGCTTCTTCCTGCCAAGCTAGGAGTTTGCTGTGGAGGTCAGACATACGTCTGTCCTTCTCCTGCAGATGCTACAGTATATCTGCATCTGAAATAAGACAACAACGTGAAAGTGGTGGAAGATACGGATTTAGAGGACCCATGCACAGGAGTTTTATCAGCTACACAGCTCTACACAATTCCCGGGGTTTGTGTGTACATGTGCAATAGTTTGATGCTGCCTCTTGAGTTTTACAGCATTAGATGATAATATGTAATTGCAATTTGTACAGTAACTTTTTATTATTGTGTTAAAGGGGTTTTATGGTTAATTGCCAATATTGCAATTTCAATAATGCAGTTCATGCAACTGGCAGGCTTATGGCAGAGGATGCTGGCAGCCACCAAGTTTTACCCAAACTCAAGTTTACAGAATGGGAAAGTATCTCAAGGTTATTTAATTTTTCCATTTAAATAGTCAACTAATACTTTCTCCATTTGCGATTTTATGTTAGAAACATTTATATCTAAATTGCATAATATAGAAAATTATATATTTATGTATATTTTGTGTACTTTACCAAGAAATTTTTGTGGCGTTGAATTTAGATTAAAGATTTCTTTAGTCCATTCAATGAAAGATGTATCTTTGCTTCTAAGTTAATGAAGAAAGCTCTGAGCAAAGAAACTGGTAGTTTGCAGCTATTTGGAGCATGATTTCACTTTCCCCCATGTGGTGAATTGGTTCACCATGTCACTGAAAGATACCAACAACTAGCATGCAGCAACACCGAACTTTAGAAAGGGAGATTTTAACAAAATGAGGAAACTGGTAAAACAGACCCTAATGTCAAAAATAAAGGAAGAAAAAGTCTCAGAAGGCATTCAGAGTTCTCAACAAAAAGGGAACCAGGAGAGCAGGAAGTAAACTTGTAGAACTAAATGGCAATTTGAAGATGTCATTCAAAACAAATAGAAAACCTTCAAAATGAGGAAATCTAACCTTAGTGAAAGCTATAAAAGGGAGCATAAATTACAAGAGGCAATTTGTAAGAAGGAGTATAGGAGGGATAAGATGAATTTCATAGAGCAAATAGATTTTAAACCAACATAAAAAAAATTATTTTTAGTATAAAGAACCAGGAAATCTGCAGAAGAGTCACTTTTTGCTGAGTCCCAAAGGTTAAAGGGAGCAATTAAGGAAGACGAAGACATGGCTGAGAAATTAAATGTTTTCTTCGCATCAGTCTTTACCACAGAGGATGTTGGGGAAGATACCTGCTTGGGACCTGCTCTTTTCTGGTAATAGAGATGAGGTAGTATCAGAGACTGAGGTGTCAGAAAAAAAGAGTGCTAGAATAAATTTAAAAGCAATAGATCATCAGGCCCAGAATTGCTCTGAAGGAGCTTTAGAGAAGGTAATATTAATGATGGGGGAAACCCCACTCTCCGCCTGGAAGATACTTGTTCACACTACATATATTAAGGCTGTGGAAATCACTGCAAGATTTAGAGAGAGACAGGAAGATGAAGAGAGACGACAAAGACATCCAATTATAACAGGTAATGCACAAACGAATTTTGGAAGGATTATAAAACTTGCTGATTCAGGAATGAGAATAATCTCTAACTAATAGTGGTTAGGACAAAACATTAATTCAGAGGGGGTGGGGGAAGAGAGTTGCACATTCATCTGAAGCATCTCGTTCTGGCCACTATCAGAGACAGGATACTGGACTACATGGAGGATGGATGTGAGCTAATATGGTAATGTCGATTTCCCTATCTGTATTCTTTGCTCATTGGGTGCAGCTCATTTTTGTTCCAGAATACTGCACTTTCAGATTAAAGTGCAACAGGAATGGAGCATTTTAGCAGCAATGTGACAGAGTGACGTCTCCTCCCCACCCTAAATAATGAACATGGTTAATTCAAGTGTGGCTTCACTTTATTTTAAATGGACTGAGATTCAGGGTGAGTAAATAGCCAATCTTGCTCTCTTTGTAAAATATTTTATTTTTATGTTATTGTTTTATTTTTTGAGGGCTTAGACTTACCACCTATTTTTTCTCCTTTTTGTAAGCCAGAGACACCCACCCCGTAACCCAAGTTGACTCTTACATCATCAAGAGAGGGCAGCTGTAGATGCTTGAAGAAGCTGTTAGTGTAAGACTCACTCTGACCCTTCTTTTTATGAAAAGTATCATCAGTGATTAGAACCACACCTTAATTACTATGGTACTAAAACGTTGGAAGCAGAATCACATTCATCAAAGATAAAAAAATAAACAAAATTAGATTAAAGTAGGAAATAAATTATATATACTCTATTAATACCTAGATACTCTAGTCAGTGGATACATTGTAAATACCTAAATAGTAGATCAAACTAACTGAGAGCACAATCTATGCTTTTTACATATCACTGTTTCTTGGGATTTGGATGGAGCACTTACTGTTAACTTATGTCTGCTGTTTCCCAACATCTGATAAGAATTTATAACACATGGAAATGATTGTAAAGTGAACAGCACTCCCTTCATGTTCTCTATTCTGCTGATTTAATCACAAACATACTGAATCTGATAGTAATGAAACAATAGCCTCGCTGTTGATGAGATCACCAAATGGCTTCCATAAAAACTTATCAAACACTGTAAAATGTGGTCCCTACAAATGTATAATCTTTTTCAGACCTGCAGTATCACCTATCTCTACAAAACAGTAAAACCTCTATCCTAGAAAAGATCATACCTAAAAAGTATAGTTCAACTTGAGCCAGATTATAATCATGTTGGGAAAAACTCAGAATTTGCAAACAGAAAGACAGGCCAAAGATTTCTCTAAGTTAGTAGGTCAAGAAATTTCCAGACTTTAGCAATAATGTATAATCTTTATTATGAAATGGACACATTACTCCCAAAGAGTATAACCTTTATTCACCACACAATTACGTATTCTGTAAATGCCACAGACAAACTACTTTCAAAGGCCCTGATACGGCACACACTTAAGCATATGTTTAAACATGGAGTTGTCCCATTAACTTCAATATAACTACTCACATGCTCAAAGTTAAGCATGTGCCTAAGTGTTTGTAGGATCAGTGCAAAAATAAATTAGAACCATAAAACATTACATCTGATCTATTTATTCTATCACTCCAACTGTAATGCCAGATTCTCTTAGTACTGTGAGTCTAATTACACAGACCTTTGAGAGAGAGAGAGAGAATAATTTTTTAAAACCTCAACATCACATACAATTGCTTTCCTTTACATACAACATCATCAGCCTGATATCACAGACTTTCCAAATTTAGAAGCAATTGTTGTGTCTCATTCAAATTTAATGGAAATCTCTTCCTAATGTTACAAATTGCAGTTTTTAGCCCTGAAGGGCCACAAGATGTTGAATCTGAAAAAGCCATTGGTCCAGTACTGGATATTGCTCAAGCTGCCCCTCACACAAAGTGTAAGCTTTTTTTCCAAGTTTTAGGAGCAACAACGAAAAATTACAGCTGTTTAATGCTGCTCAAAGGTGTGGAATATTAGAAACAGTCTCAGGAGAAATAGACTAACTGGCAGAATGCAGCTGAGGTGATCAGAAGTGCACAATGCACATAATCTATCGTGTCCATCCAGATGGAGAAATACAGGTACATATATGATGCCTCATTAATTTCTTCACAATATGTATACTACATATGTGGTGGTGATAATCATGTTAGTAGAGTCATTTAAATAAACTGTATCACACGTTCAGTAATTTATGATACGTCCTTGATGTTTCACCTGTCCTCTGCCCCCAATCACTCTGCTCCAGTACTACTTCTAACTTTTTAAGTCCTTGAGCAGCTTCAAACCACAATGTGCTTAGTGAGTTTCCTGTGTCTTGTTCTTTTGTTTGTTCAACTACAGAAATTCAATACAAAACCCATCAATATCAGCATAACGGTAAGACTGTAACTGCAATAAATTCAAATGTTTGCGCCTCGGCAAACATATTTTTGTCATTTTGTCCATATATTTTAAGACAAAAATGGATATCCATACCTCCCAAGAAAAGTCAGATACAGCGACACAGTAGCAACTATAATTTGAATTTCTGGCTCTTCTGCATTTATATTCTGTATTAGATCAAGGTATTTTTATAGCTTTGTTTGTTTGTTTGTTTGTTTTAGCAGGGACACCTGAGTATCTGTGGTGGGTTTTGTAATGCTGACAGCAGTCCAACAAACAGTAATTTGCACGTTAGATTAATTTGCAGTGGAATATGTGATATGATCCACTCCACAGAGCAGACAAGTCTCTCTTTTTGGGAGAGTAACTAATTTTTTAACCTCTGTCTCTAACCCATTCCCTTCTTACTTGACAAAAGAATAGTTCTAAGGAGTGTCTTGCTTTGACCATTCTACTCATCAAGTAAACATGGGTTAGATGTGACGGAGAAGGGGGAAAAAAACTACTGTGGGAACCATTTACACCCAATAAGAATGATTTTTAATTCAGCTAATGTGACTCTTTAAGTGACTCTGTACAAATGGAAATGATAGGGTTTTTTGTTGGGTTTTTTTTGCATAGAATCTTAAATTGGACTTGAATCATGGTTGATGAAATGAAAGGCCACTTAAGGCAATCTATATATCACTGCTAATTACGTGCACTTTTCTAGACAGAAAATGGACCAAGAAATTGATTTTAAAACACTGATTATCATCTGTATCAGACAGAACACATATTGGACTCCATATATCCATACTACGATACTCATTTTAAAAAAATTAATTCTACTTAATCTGTTAATATATAACTAAGATGTACTAATTACAGCATAGAAACAATAAATGGCATTACTAGTTAATTAACCATTTACATTTACATTATAAATATAGGCCCCAATCTCACAGACACTTTTGCACATGCTGAACTTTATACAGGACTACTCCCATTGTATTTAAAATGTTTTACCTTAATACATCTGTACGCCAAAATAAAATTTAAAAATAACTGTCGAAAGAATATTAATGGTGTATCTTCAAGACACAGAAATTTGGAGTCCAAGACCCAAAATCTGAGAACACTTGGGCACATGCTTAACTTTAAGCACATAAGTAAAACGAAAAGTAAAACAATTCATATGTATTTGCAGGATCAGAGTCCAAGGTGACTCACCCGTCTTATTTTATTTATATTATATATCTATAAATATAAATATAAACGTGAGGTTCTTCTTTACGATTCTTACGTATCACAATACTGAAATCAGTTACAAATGCAATTTCATCCTTAACTCTAAATTTTCTTGCTTTTATAGGTATTAATCCAACTCTTAACATTATTTTATGTAGTTTTTTAACAGTCAAATTTATTATCAAATATGTTGTCTGAATCTATTTAAATTGGCTTAGAGAATATTTTTTATACACAGTATCATACAAATAGTTCTTGTAACCTTGCCACTGGAGACATTAATTTGATCAAGGCTGTTATCACAATGTGTGGAAAAATAAAATGTAGAACTGAAGGAGTCTGATTTGTCAAAAGATAAACATTTTATTATGCAATTAATAGTTTTAACATGTGTAAGCAATATGTGCATAGTCAAAAAGCCAAAATATTTTGAATAACGTCATTGTTTTACTATTGTTTAAATGATATACTATTCAGACTTATTTATGGTTCTACTTTTTTTTTTGTACTCTTTACAAATTCATACAAGTTTACTCTAAGCATAGATTAGTTACACTGAACTTGCAGAGAAAAGCACAGTTACAGCAAAATTCTAATAAAATGTTCGTAGGCATTACTAAAGGTAGTCATAACTTGTAGTAAAAGAAAATTAACATTTATTATTTAGACTCCACAGTAGTCCTTGTTTGATTCTAATTTAAAACAATTTAACTATGAATATTTCAGTCTACAAATAAACCAATAAAATATTCACATAGTTTTTAAGTGTCAATCAAACAAGGACAAAATGAAGTGATCTGCCTTTATAAATCAAAGGTCAAGTTCTTAAAACATTTTTCACTTTTCTGATCAAAACTATTGAGTGGTGAAAAAAAGCCTCTGTTTCCTGTCCAGATTAACAAAATAAAATTGTTTTACAAAAAAATAACACTAAAAGCAAAAACCAAGATATCATTGCAAGCGATATCTGTTATTGACACAAGCAAAAATAAAAAATGGAAGTTCTTGAGAACAACTCTCTTCTAAGGGCACATATTCCACACTAGCACCGACATAAGCCTTATGCCTCTCATGGAGGTGGAGTTATTATGTTGATGTGTAGGGCACTTACATTGGTGGGAGAACGGCTGTAGTGTAGACACTATGATAATTAGGTCTGCATAAGCTGCCTTATGTTGACCTAAGTGTGTAGTGTAGACCACCCCCTCAGAGTGGACAGCCTGCAAAGAGGGCCACAGTGTTTCATCTCCCAATTAATACGGATGGAAAAGAGCCCTCACAGCGCTCCAACCAACACAACTGCAGGTCTACACTGTGGGGCTAAGTCGACTTAAGTTACCTAACTCCAGTAAATAACGTAGCTGGAGTCAGTGTACCTTAGCTCGACTTATTGTGGTGCCTAAACCACACTGGGTTGACGGAAAAAACTCTCCCATTGACTTACCTTATGCTTCCTGTTTCGGTGGAATAGCGGAGTTGATGGGAGAGTGATCTGCAGTTGATCCCCTGGTAAATGGAGACAAGCCCTAAGGGTTTTCCGCCAGGCAACCTTGTCAAGGAGAGCTGTGAAATTGACAGGGGTGCCTGGCTGTTGGTGGGGAGGGGGCCAAGAAGCCGGGGAAGCTGGATCCCACCCCCCGGGGGCAAGAAGCCCTGGCTGGCTTCCCCTGGCTCCTGCCAGGGAACAGGGGCAACCTGCAGGAGTCCAGGAGCCTGTGGAGCAGCTGAAAATGCTCATTCCATGAATCTGAAACATTTTGCGGAAATATATCAGTGTTGTTAAAATGTTCTATGGGAAGTTATATTAATGTTGAAATTACTTTGATAGTTAAAATATTTAGATATTATATTATATTATATAAAATCAAACATTTCAATAAGGTTGAAAAGAAAATTTTGGAATGTTTCATTTCATAAAAATTTTGAAGCTTTCAACTTTTTGTCCTAATTTCAAAATCTTGAATTTCCTGAGCAGTAAAAATTCTGTTTTAATTCTGCCTCTACTGAGTGCCATCCATGACACAGGGAGTTGATGCAGGGATTCCCCTGCATGGCTAAGCTGGAAAAGCCACAATATGGCCCTAATGGATAACACATACTCTGTCTCCAGCTTGCTTTGACACATCATCTTGCTTTTTTTCAATTGCAGGCCCAGAGTCCCAGTTACATTCCAATTACTTTGCATTGCTAAAGTGAAAAGCAGCCAGAGTGCACTAGAGTCTCCAATAGCAATAACCCATAGTCTCCAACAGTATGTTTTTCTTGCATCAAGAAAGTGTACTATAATAAAAATAATACTATAGTATTAATAAAATGCTTATATTCCTTCCAAGATTATAAAAGCATCACAATATCAAAAGCTTTTGTAACATGTACTGATGATATTCAATGTTATAGATATTCATACAAATATTAGGTAC
Source organism: Chelonoidis abingdonii (assembly GCF_003597395.2). Lineage (NCBI taxonomy): Eukaryota > Metazoa > Chordata > Testudines > Testudinidae > Chelonoidis > Chelonoidis abingdonii. The sequence continues at coordinate 42,521,971 of NC_133774.1, read as the reverse complement.
TTCTGCGTTGATCACAACAATAAAAAATTTAGCACTTTGGCACCTTGTTTTCAACTGGACATCAGTCTGTATGGTGACATTTCCACTTCTAAAGCATTGTCACTGAAGTATCAGAAAAGAGTATGAAACAAATGCTAGTGGTTCAAATTTATCATAAGAACCTAAGAACGGCCGTACCAGGTCAGACCAAAGGTCCATCTAGTCCAGTATCTGTCTACTGACAGTGGCCAATGCCAGGTGCTCCAGAGGGAGTGAAGCTAACAGACAATGATCAAGTGATCTCTCTCCGGCCATCCATCTCCATCCTTTGATGAACAGAGGCTAGGGACACCATTCTTTACCCTTCCTGGCTAATAGCCATTTATGGACCTAGCCACCATAAGAGAGAGATTGAACATCTTCAAGAGAACTATCCACGATGACGAGCCAAGATCTTTTTCGCTGACATCGTTGTAGCTAAATAGCCCCATCATATTGTATGTATAGTTGGGTTATTTTTTCCAATGTGCATTACTTTAACATATATCCACATTAATGTCATTTGCCATTTTGTATGCCCATCACTTATTTTTGTGAGATCATTTTCTTGAAGTATCTTCACAATTCTGCTTTGTCTTAACGATCTGAGAGTTTAGTATCATCTGCAAACTTTGTCACTCACTGTTATTACCCCTTTCTCACAGATTCATTTATGATTAAATTGAATCGGATGGGTCCTAGAACTGACCCTTAGGGAACAAACCATCAGTTACCTCTCCATTCTGAAATTTACCATTAATCCTAACCCTTTGTTCCCTGCTTTTAAAACCAGTTCCAAGCCATGAAAGGGACCTTCGCTTTTATCCATAACAGGCTATTTACATTAGAGTCTTTGGTGAGGGAACTCCTGTCAAAGGCTTCATAGGAAATCTAAGTACACTATGTCCAACTGGATCTCCGTTGTCCCACATGTTGTTGACGCCCTTACAAAGAATTCTAATAGATGTAGTAAGAACCAGCGATATTTCCCTTTACACGAAACCATAGTTGACTATTGCTCAACAGTTTATGTTTTTTCCTAGTGATCTGACAAGTTTATTCTTAACTATTGTTTGAGTAATTTGGCCCGGTACCGCGAACGTTAACTTACCTGCTGTAATTGCCGAGATAACCTCTACAGCCCTTTTTGAAATATTGGCATTACATTTAGCTAATCCAGTCATTGGAACCGAAACCAGATTTAAAGGACAGGTTACAAACCTTAGGTTAATAGTTCGCAACTCACATTGAGTTTCTTTTCAGAACTCTAGGTGATCCATCTGGTCCCAGTGACTTGTTAATGTGAGTTTATTAATTAATTCCCAAACCTCCTCTAATGAACACTTCAGTCTGTTGACAGTTTCCTCAGATTTGTCACCTACAAAGCTGGCCTCAGATTTTGGGAATCAGCCCTAACATCCTCAGACCGTGAATGACTGAAAGCAAAGAAAATCCATTTAGTTTCTCCACAATGACTTTGTCGTCTTAAAGCACCTACCTTTGTATCGTCCGCTCGTACAAGGGCCACCCACGCTGTTTAGCAGGCTTCCTGTTTTCTGCTGAATGTACTTAAAAAAACATTTGTATATACCTTTGGAGTTTTCTGGCTAGCCGTTCTTCAAACTCCCTTTCTGGCTTTCTTATTACAACCTTTGCACTTAAGCTGGCATGTTTTGTGCTCTTTCTATTGCCCTCACTAGGATTCGACTCCACATTTTACAAAGAAGTCTTTATCTCTCACTGCTTCTTTTACATGGTTGTTAAAGCCAGCGTGGCGTCTTTTTTTAGTCCTTTTACTGTGTTTCTTAATTTGGGGTATACATTGAAGTTGGGCCTCTATTATGGTGTCTTTAAAAAGGGCCCATGCAACTTGCAGGGATTTCACTTTAGTCACTGTACCTTTTAACTTTTGTTTAACTAACCCCCTCATTTTTGTATAGTTCCCTCTTTTGAAATTAAATGCCACAGTGTTGGGCTGTTGAGCTGTTCTTCCCCCCACAGGGATGTTGAATGCTATTGTATTATGGTCACTATTTCGAAGCGGTCCTGCTATAGTTATCTCTTGGACCAGCTTCTGCGCTTCACTCAGGATTAAATCTAGAGTTGCCTCTCCCCTTATGGGTTCCCGTACCAGCTGCTCCATGAAGCAGTCATTTAAAGTATCGAGAAATTTTATCTCTGCATTTCGTCCTGAAGTGAAATATAATCACAATAATCACATTGTCTGTAAAATTCATCCTACAATATGTAAAGTAACCAGAAGTCACATTTGCATGAAAACCTGAGAGTCTTCATTGTGTTTATTTTTACTCTCATTTCCAAACTTCTCCAAGGTTGTTTTCATGGTTGTAAAGTGCTGTAATTGTTTTTTTTATTTGAGCTATTCCTACTCCAACTCTACTTTTAATAAATTCACCACATTTAATGCATGTGTAAGATCCTTTCATTTTCCCTAGAAGCTCTTGATTGATTTCATTGAGCATCTAAAATGCTGCTCCTGTACAGTTATTCAAGATGAGACAGCCCCTGCCCTAAACAGTTTACAATCTATTGAGATACAAACAGATGAAGGGTGAGGAGAGAAAAACACCAGTAATTAGGCACATGACATGGATTTGTCTTGTTAATGACATGGATTTGTTTTATGTCTTATTTAAGTGCAAATATATTCACCTAACAGTTAACAGACTTTTGAGATAGATGTGGGAAGTTCACATTTGATTTGACCAGACTGCATTAGGTTATGTCTACACAATGGGCTTTACAGTGGCACAGCTGTACCTCTGCAGCTGCGCAGCTGTAAGGTCTCTTGTGTAGCCACTCCATTCCAGCTGGAGAGAGTTCTCCTACCAGCATAATTAAATCATCCCCAATGAGCGGTGTTAGTTATGTCGGCAGGAGATGCTGTCCACACCAGTGCTTTTGTCGGTCAAACTTATGTATTTTTTCACACCTCGACTGACAAAAGTTTTGCCAACAAAAGTGCTAGTGTAGACAAAGTTTTAGATGACCTTCAATGGGAGGGTGGGGAGAGAGGGAAGTTCTTCTTTAACAAGTTAAAATGTACATGTGAGAGAATCTCTATTAAGCAGGCTGAGAGATGAGAGTATTAGCATTCACCACATAACTCCATTTTCTTTTTAGCTTTGCAGTTCACCTTTAAAACAAAACCTTGAAGTTGCTGAAAACAGCAAATATGTGGAAAATCCAAGAGGAGACTCCAAATCCTTGGGATTTGTGGCTTTTCTGTATGAACAGATTTCTATTGTTCCTGAAGATTGCCCACACATTCAGGCACCAAGCAGCATGAGATATATTATCGGTGGGCATTTAAACAGTACCAGCAGATACCAGCCGGGCATTCCAACCTCATTTTTCCTGGAATGTAGAATGCCAAATAAATGATCGTATCAGTTTTGTTAATTTAACTTGGTTTAATCACTGCCACTGACTTATTAGATATATTAAGTTATAAAAATATTTTTATATGGACTGGCACTTCTGTTTTCATTCTTTTGCCATTGCCTGGTCATATACTATAGGTAAATGACCACGTCTGGGCCAAGTGCCCAGAACATTTACAGAATTTCACACTGAAACAATAGTGGTCTTTGTTGAACACCATCTGCTAACAGAAAATATTTTCTTAAATCATTGTGCATCTGTTAATACATATGCACTGCACTTTCATAAACTGAATTACATTTACAGGCAGACTAAATACTAGTCATGTAAAAAGTGCTTTGCATTATGATTGATCTGCAGTTATGTGCCGTGTTCATGAGACAGCATATGAGATAAGGATACTGTACGTGGTAATATTCCCTTAGAATCTCCTTGGTTATAGTCTATTATATTAAGATTCTTATTCTGCACTTTTCACCATGTTTTTTATAACTCAAGTAAGTAACTTTATGTGGTTTAAAATTTAGCAGCTTTGTCCAATGCTGTTTATGTTTGTTTACTCAGTTGCATAGTGAATTGATCTCAATAAAGTATGAATAGGCTTGATAAAATTCAATTTTTAATTTTTTATAATTTTGATGGGATAATACAGATGTTAATTTTTAAGCTTTTTTATTTTTATCCATTTAAATTTTCACAGTTGCGGGTAATTATGGAGGATCAGACAATAATTAATGACACTAGATGTTGAGATAAATTGTTACAATTGTTAAATACAAACTATCAACATCACATGTCAAAATACACAAAGTGAATATCCTTAAAACAAACTAATAAATTCTCAGGCAGCATTTTTCTTATTTTTCCTATCTATAAATACTGATTATTATTGATGGAAATATTTTTTCATCAGTTTCTACATACACAGTGAAAACGATGTTTACCAATAAAAATCAAATCCTTTCATACCTAAGTCAGTTGAACCATGCCAGTCATAGGTCTTTTACCGCAGTGGAGATGTATCCTAAAAAAAGATTGATTTCTAGTTTGGTGCAAACAAATGAATCCTAGAATCAGAGAAGCTGGAGAATAGAAAGGACCTATTTGATTAGTTAGTCCATCTGCCTCCTAATGCCACACTGTCTCCTACAGAACAGTGTTTTGTCTAGTCTAGTTTTAAATCACAGAAATCATAGAAATGTGGGACTGGAAGGGACCTCGACAGGTTGTCTAGTCCAGTCCTCTGCATTGAGGCAGGATTTAAGGATTATCTAGACCATCCCTGACAGGTATATGTCTAAATTCTTCTTAAAAACCCCCAAGAACAGAGATTTCACAACCCCCCTAGGTAATTTGTTTCAGGGCTTAATTACCCTTACAGTTAGGATTTTTTTCCTAATGTCTAACTTAAATCTCCATAGCTGCAAATGTCCCTTACAATAGGGCTTCCACCATTTCCTTTGAAAGATTATAAAATATACTACATTTCAATTATGAAGATTTTCCTGATATTCAGTTTAAATGTCCTTTTTCTTAATTTCCTTCTTAAGCTTAATTACACCCCTTGTAAAAAAACTGAACTATTCCACTTCACTCCTCAAAAATCTGTAGGCTATTTTCAAAACTCCCTACTTATTAGCTGCTTTGCCATACTATACATATTCAGCTCTTCTAAATCATTTTTTGTCAGCCCATCCCTATGAAATATTTCCAAAAGACCTATTTCATGGTAATAATGAAGTGATCAGAACAAGAAAATATGTCAGGATACCCAAGAAATTTCCAGCAAAATTTTTAGACTAAAAAGGTTTGGATACATGCTGAATGCTTATCCAAGCTGAAAATTTCAATCTTTTTGAGGTTCCCTCAGCCCTCGTAGGTATTACACTGTTTTGAGAAAACAAAAATAGAAAAATCAAAAACTCATACTGTTACTGGAAATTGTTGTAAATTACACTTTCACAAGGAAATTAAATTAGTAACGTGTCATGAATACAAAGAGTATGACAGGTTTGCTAAGCTACTAAACTGAAACAATAAAACATATACACAAACTCCAAATTCTAAAAAGCAATGTATAATCATTTAATCAACAAACAAATATTTTAAATGGCCTATACAAAAGAATAGTCTTATTAAGTTACCCATACCTAATCGCAGAAATCAATCACTAATAGTCAAGAACTACAATACAATTTTGTGGCTCATCTATCCCCCTCGTTTATGCTTTCATCAGTTTTTTCTATGTGTCTGTTATAATTCTCTTCAAGCTGTTGTATCTTCTATGTTCATCTTTAACAGACTGCTCATATGCAAACTGCTGTCATGTGTTTTGTCTTCTCTCTATATATTTTTATCTTCTGTACAAGAAGGCTAAGCTATTCAGGACAGGTAATATAACTATCACAGCAAAGTAGTTTATGGTGCTATGTGATTTTAATATTAAAACCAAAGTTATCTGATGTTTGTTAAGCTTGCTGTGCAAAGGACAAAGGAAAGTTTGAAAGACCACTTTCATAACAGTAGGCTGTAGGGGCCATGGAAAAAGAGGAACAAGACAGAGACTAAGACTTTAGGTTGTGTATTTCTGTATGCAATACTATAAAAGCACTTCTTTCTATTTTTAGTCATTGGCATTACTAAAAGTACTTTTATGGCTAATAATAAAAATGAATAAATTGAGACCTATCTATGCCCAGTAATAGTTAAAGATAGGCAGCACATAAACAAAAAAACAAACAAACAAACAAACAAAAAAAACCCCAACAGAATCAGTGAGGAATTCTGTAGCAATACACCAACTGATTTTCCCGAAAGGCACCACAACTGCCCTTCCCACCCGTTACATTAAACAGAAATTTTGTAACCCTCTGTTAAAATAAAATAATTTCTGTCATGTTCTGGTGCAAATAATCACATTTATTTAGACACAAAGGCAAAATTAAATACTTCTTGTATATGGGTATATTTAAGGCTTATTTAATGCCTATGTCTTATAAATCCTAGGAGTCTAGTATGGAAGCAACCTTAATTAAGATAATCCACTACATCCTCTTGCCAGTGCAGAATATTCATCATTCCCCAGATAAAGGATGTATCCAGTATTAACAGATGATACTTCTCTGGAACTTAACTAAAAGGCATTCTGTGCCCCTAGAAAAGGTGTGAGGGCAAGGAACAAGAATGAAACTCAAGTAATCAAATACAGCATTAACTTTGAGGAAAATATGATTAGCTTTCACATTGAAACTTAAACCGAATACAGCACATGGTGCTGTCATACATGAATCACAGAAGATAGGGGGTAGGAAGAGACCTCAGTGCATCATCCTGTCCAACTCCCTGCTCGAAGCAGGACCAACCCCAACTAAATCATCCCAGCCAGCGCTTTGTCAAGCCGAGCCTTAAAAACCTCTAAGGGTACGTCTATAGTACCCGCCGGATCAGCGGGTAGTAATCGATCTATCAGGGATCAATTTACCACATCTCGTCTAGACACAATAAATCGATCCGTGAATCGAAGTCCGTACTCCACCTCGGCAGGAGGAGTAAGCAGCGCAGCCGTGAGGATGGCCAGATAAGTTGAGCTAAGATACTTCAACTTCAGCTACACGAATAGCTCCCTCCCCAGTGTAGACCAGCCCTAAGCGTGGTGATTCCACTACCTCCCTAGGTAACTCATTCCAATGCTTCACTACCCTCCTAGTGAAATAATTTTTCCTAATATCCAACCTCGATCTCCCCCACTCAATTTAAGACCATTGCTCCTTGTTCCTTCATCTGCCGCCACTGACAACAGCCTCGCTCCATCCTCTTTGGAACCTCCTTCAGGTAGTTGAAGGCTGCTATCAAATTCCCCCTCATTCTTCTCTTCTGCAGACTAAATAAGCCCAGTTCCCTCAGCCTCTCCTCATAGTGCATCAGCCCCTTAATCATTTTCGTTGCCCTCCACTGGACTCTCTCCAATTTGTCGACATACTATCTGTAGTGGGGGGCCCAAAAGATGTTAAACAGGACCAGCCCCAGGACTGACCCCTGTGGCATTCTGCTTGATACCGTCTGCCAACTAGACATCGAGCCATTGATCACTACTCATTGAGCCTGACGATCTAGCCAGCTTTATATCCACCTTATAGTCCATTCATCCAACCCATACTACTTTAACTTGCTGGCAAGAATACTGTGGGACACCGTATGAAAAGCTTTGCTCAGGTCAAGGTATATCACGAACACCACTTTCCCCATATCCACAGAGCCAGTAATCTCATCACAGAACGCTATCAGGTTGGTCAGACATGACTTGCCCTTGGTGAATCCATGTTGACTGCTCCTGATCACCTTCCTCTCCTCCAAGTGCTTCAACATGGATTCCTTGGAGACCTGCTCCATGATTTTTTCTAAGGACTGAGGTGAGACTGACAGGTTTATAGTTCCCCAGATTCTCCTTTTTCCCCCTTTTTAAATATGGGCACTATATGTGAAGACCGAGGCAAAAAAGCATTGAGTACTTCAGCTTTTTCCATATCCTCTGCCACTAGGTTTCCTCCCCAAACCAGTAAGGGTCCCACCCTTTCCCTGATCTCCTTCTTGTTGCTAACATACCTGTAGAAACCCTCCTTGTCACCCTTCACATCCTTTGCTACCTGCAACTCCAATCAGACTTTGGCCTTCCTGATTATAAGCCTGCATCCTTGAGCAATATCTTTATACTCCTCCCTAATCATCTGTCCAAGTTTCCACTTCTTGTAAGCTTCCTTTCTGAGTTTAAATTCACCAAAGATTTCTCTGTTAAGCCAAGCTGATCACCTCCCATATTTGCTATCCTTTCTGCACATCAGGATAGTCTGTTCCTATGCCCTCAATAAGGCTTCTTTAAAATACAGCCAGCTATTCTGGACCCCTTTCCTCCTCATATTAGCTTTCTGGGGGATCCTGCTCATTAGTTCCCTGAGGGAGTCAAAGTCTGCTTTTCCGAAGTCTAGGGTCCGTATTCTGCTGCTCTCCTTGCATCTGAACTCTACTTCAGTTGTAACTTTGGCAATGTGGCACTCCAGGCTAGTGAAGTGGTTTGTGCAATGTAGGTGCTGTTTTTGGACTCTTAGCATTCTTCTACTTGATCTCCCATCATATTCACAGAGTTTGCAGACCTTTGTATAATAGGCAGGGGAGGAGAAAGCATAGGGGCTATAAAGACATTGCTAACTAAACAGCCTGAGTTTTGAGTGTGTGTGGGGGATGGATTCAGTAGGTGCTATCATGTAAAGATATATTTTGCTACATAGACATTTTGAACTTAGGCTCTGGTTCTATTTGGTATTTTTTTGCTGGCACCGTTGCTTAGTGCTGGCATTAGATCATCATGAATTTAGACCATCAATTTCAACTGTGGTTGATTTGACTGTTAGTGTACTCTCCACTTCCACATTTGGAAACTGCAATTTCATTGGGAAAAATTTTGTACATTAAAATTAAGTATATTAAATAGAAATTCTAAAATAAAGCATTATTTTCTGGTTCACTTTCTTCATTGAACTCCAAACCCCAAACAGAAACATAAATATGAGATCAACAATGTTGGAGGCGTTATACAGAAAATGCTGATTTGTGTAACACTACAGAACTATGACAAAAATATATAGATACTATTGAACGAACTGCTGGATCAAGAAGATAATTATTCATTGCAACCAAGGGTAGTTCTTTTGAGCAGTCAAAAGACTTTGCTGTGCTTAAGAAGTAATTTCTCTTGTCCCATTAACTGTATAGAAATAAGCAGTGCCTTGACAGTACATAAATTGATTAATAAATTTTACAGTGCATGATGGACTATAAATTTTACAGAGCACCATTGTTAATATGTTGGTTTAAAAAAAATGTTGAATCTTTGCCTAGATATATTAGCATAAAACAGAATTCTGTGCAGCTATGAGTCACGATTCTCTATGATTTCCTTGTACACACACAGATTTAAAAATTAATCTTTTAAAACAAACTGACTAGTTAGAAATACATAGGAATAAATATATCATTACATTTGCGCCTTTTATCCTTTTATTTTTCAGTACAGTCATTCTCTAGGTTTTGTTTTTAAACTGACCGCACTGCTTTATTTTATACCCACTCCATGCACGCACTTTCCTAAATCAAGGGGTAAAAAAGCAAAGCGGAGAAGAGCAGCTTTTTTCAAAATGTTGTGACTTTCCTGTGCTCAATATCGAAGACATGAACTTCCTGATAGTATTTATGTTTCTTAACAAAATATAGATTGAACATCAACAAGGTGATTACTGTGGTATGTTCTATACAATGTATAATTATTCTTTCTTTCACCCATGGAACCAAATGATCTCTTGCACATAAAGGTGGTTTGTTTCGAAGACAAAGGAATAGTTCATTACATTTATAACTAACACTTGCACCTTGTTTTTTTCCCCCCATAACACTCACAAGTTGATAAGATCACTGTAACATTTAGCCAACATTGCAGTGATGTGATTTAAACTTTCTCCTACTATATTTAACAAATTGTCTATACATTCAGCAATTAATAACATGCATTACTTAAAAATATTAAATGTTTGTGCTAATTCTTTAACAAAGGTAACATTTATTGTATTTTCAAGAAAATAAATAAGGTGACTTTCAAAGTTCTTAAGTATTGTATAATGTAATTATGACTAAGAAATCTAATATTACTACTACACTAGAAATGTGCATATTCCCCTGTTCTAAACAAATTGTTTGTAATTTAGAAATACATATTTTCTTTGTCACAGGTTAGCCACTCCTGCTTTCTCTGTCTTTGTCTCTTGCACTGCTCAGAAAGATGTAGAAAGTTTCTTCTGCAGAAAGATAATATTTTGGGTGGTCAGATGGTTCCACAGGTTTTCAAATAGATCAGCTCAGTTTCTCATCCTTCACTCATTGTGTCTTTCTTTCAATACATATAGGCAATCCTTCATCAGAGAATGTCTCAGTCCCTACTTCACAAACTAGCAAATCCAGCAATCTGATTCAGACCCAGTTAGAATTATTTTTAATAAATGGAGAAAAATATACAGAAAATAAAATATTTAAAATTGGCTGCATTAGTCAGGTTCATAAAAAGGTCTGGAAATCCTGTAAGAAAGCATGGTTATAGAAAAATGAATGCTAACTGACTCAAAGCATTGCTCAGACTCATTCCCTTCAGACAGCATTAGCAGTCTTTTTCTGACCACACCTGTCCCTTAGGAGTCTCCAGTGGAGTAATGATGTTATGTTTTTGGTCTTAATTCATACAGGGGGAAAAACGCTCTTTCATCTTCTTGGGGGAGCGAAGCAAAGACACGTGGGAGACACATTTCCAACATACATAGTGAGTTTTCATGAAAATGCATCCTTTCCCAGTAACTTCATTTCCTTGAAACACGCCAAGTTCTTTCCCCCACCCGCATCCTCTGCTGGGTGTTTATGTATTTTGTAAAAAATTCCAACACCTGGAAACTGTTTTGTCTGTCTTTTGTCCCAGGATCTTAATTAACAAGCCTCCACTCTTACCCCCTAACCCCGAAAGCCTCGCCACTTCAGCTATCCAGCAATTATTGCTTTTTTGTGTGAGGCTTTCGCTGAGTGTTTTCAGTCTCTGCCATAAGGCAGATCTTTTACTACCCTTCTAATAGAACAGGATAAAATTGATAACTATAAGTGCAAATAAAATTGTGAACTACTGCAATTGTGAACAAAGCACATACTTCAAATAAATTTTCGTCCAAATTAAAGAAAAAAACTTGTTCCAGCTGTGTTCGTGCCTCTTTTGTAACTGTTTTCTATTATTAATATAGCCAGCAAGTTTACTGCCAGGCGTGCTCATGGAAACAACAAACTTTACATGAATATTTACCAAAAGCAAATTTTCTACTTGCAAATTCAGTTACTGGCACTTGGACCCTGATTCTAAAACAGAGAACAGAAAAATATCAATGTGTAATCAAAACTATATGTCACACATTATAAATACTTGCACTGAAGTGCTCATGACTGATGTATAACAATTATAAATATTTGAAAAAACATTTTGACTAGTAAATAAAATTTAGAAAATTGATGACAAATAAAAGGAAATTTTAAAAATTCTTCAAAAGATGTGTATGTGAATTTGCTCTTACCCATGTGCACATGAGGTTCTGAAAACACACACACACACTAATAACAAAACATTTACATTAAATGTTAGTAGGACCAAGTCCTCGAGGTTACCAGATGTGTAAAGAATCTGTTCAGCCAACAATTAATCCATTGGGTGATTTAGAACCAACACTGACAACAGACAATCTGAACAAGTCCAATCTGATCTTCTGTGGCGAAAGGGTGATGACAAATATCAGAGGGGTAGCCGTGTTAGTCTGGATCTGCAAAAGCAGCAAAGAGTCCTGTGGCACCTTATAGACTAACAGATGTTTTGGAGCATGAGCTTTCGTGGGTGAATACCCACTTCGTCAGATGCATGTAGTGGAAATTTCCAGGGGCAGGTATATATATGCTAGCAAGCAAGCTAGAGATAATGAGGTTAGTTCAATCAGGGAGGATGAGGCCCTGTTCTAGCAGTTGAGGTGTGAAAACCAAGGGAGGAGAAACTGGTTCTGTAGTTGGCAAGCCATTCACGTCTTTTTAATCCTGAGGTATTTGTTGTTCAAATTTGCAGATGAATGAAGCTCAAGCAGTTCTCTTTGAAGTCTGGTCCTGAAGTTTTTTGCTGCAGGATATAGTGTGGCCAGGGAGGGAAGTGTTTCGCTACAGTTTGTGTATATTCCATTCCTAAATCTGACTGTGTCCATTCTATCGTTTGCCGTGAGTACTGCTCCAGTTGGCCGAGTGTCATAGCAGAGGGGCATTGTGCCAGTATGATGGCGTAATACATTTTGTGGATGTGCAGGGGAAGAAATGGTTAGGGTGTTGAGCTGATCTGTAGTCCTGTGATGGTGTCACCGGTATAGACACGTGCAGAGTTGCATCGACGTTTGTTAGCGTGGATTGGTTCCTGAGCAGAAGTACTATGGTGCGGTTGTGCAGTACTGTGAAATATGTTCAGGTTGGCAGGTTGTCTGGGTGGAGGACTGGCCTGCCACCCAAGGCCTGAAAGTGTGGGATCATGCTCCAGGAATGGTTCTAGATCCTGATGATGCATTGAGCGGGTTTAGCTGGGGACTGTATTTGATGCCAGTGGACTGCTGCGTTTCTTCTGGGTTTGTCTGTCAAGTTAGGAGGCTTTGTGTACACGTTCGGCTCTGTTGATCCTGTCTCCTTAATTTCTCGTGCGGATTAGTGTAGTTTGAGAAGCTATGGGAGATTTGTAGGTGTGGTTCTGTGTCGAGGTGTTAGATGCCAAATGCGTGCACCAGTGCTTGGCTGCAGACAATGACGGTGGTGTGCCGCGGGATGGAACTGAGCATGGAAAGGGAGTTATGACGTCAGTATTTTCAGGATAAGGTTGGTGTGGTTAATTTGGTGACCATCCACTATTGCACTGTGTTCTAGGAAGTGACCTCCCGTGTAGACTTGGTCCAGGCTGAGTTGGGGGGGGAAGCTGTTTGAAACGTGGTGGAATTTTCCAGAAGTCTCCTTCCATCGGGTTCCAGATGATGAAGTCATATATGTAGCGTTAGGCAGGAAGAAGGGGTGAGTGACGACGAGCTAGGAAGCGTTGTCCAGTCGGCATAAAATATTGTCATATTGTGGGGCCAGCGGGTGCCATAGCGGTCCCAACTGATTCTGAATATATATGGTCATCAAATTTGCAATATTGTGTGTGAGCATTAAAGTTCACAGAACTACAGCAGCCAGTTGTGCTGGGCAGTCATCAGGGATACTGTCCTGACAGCTTGTATTCCATCTGTGTGTGGGATGTTGTTGAGAGGTCTACATCCATGGTGGCTAGGATTTGTTTCTGGAGGTGACAAATGCATTGTAGTTTCCTCAGGAAATCAGTGGTGTCACGGAGATAGCTGGGAGTGCTGGTGGCATAGGGTCTGAGTAGAGAGTCCACATATCCAGACAGTCCTTCAGTGAGAGTGCCAATGCCCGAGATGATGGGGCGTCCAGGATTTCCGGGTTTGTGGATCTTAGGTAGTAGATAGAATAACCCTGGTCAGGGCTCTAAGGGTATGTTGATTTGTTCCAGAATTAGTGTAGCGAGTGTCCTGAGTAGATGGTGCAGTTTCTTAGTGTATTCCTCAGTGGGATCTGAGGCAAGCGGCCTGTAGAATTTGGTATTGGAGAGTTGTCTGGCGGCCTCCTTTTGGTAGTCAGACCTGTTCATGATGACAACTTCACCTCCTTTATCCGCCTCTTTGATGATGGCAAAGACATGGATAATAAGAAAGTGTTCATGATGAGAGAGAGAGAGAGAGAGAGAGAGAGGAGAGAATGAATGAATCCTCAGGACTCCAACAGCGAAACAGAAGATTTCTGTTAGAAAGCTAGGGTAAATCTGGCTTGTAACTTCACAAGAAGTTTGTCTATCTAATAATGAAGGGGGAGGCACCTGATAGGAAATTGAATAGGTAGCTTTATTTCTAACATAGTTCACTCAGAGCCTCAAAGAGACCAAAAGTAAATAGAAGCTTAAAGTTGAGGTTCATTTAAATTAAAAATCTGCAAGTATTAGTGGCTACAGATATCAAAGGCAGAAGATTTTTTTGGATAGCAAAAGGAGGTATAGCCAGTAAAAGCGAAATTCAGAAATGGGAAATTTGCCCTGAACAAAAGTAACTATTTCCTGGCAGTTAAATCTATTAGGCTGTGGAATAATTAAGAGGAGGGTGAAAGCCCCAATAATTAGAGAACTTTTTTTTTTCTAGAATGAACAAAATAGTAGAAATGTACAGAAGAGAACACTCCTTCATAGGAAAGGTGACAGATCAGATGACCTAACAGATCTCCTCCTTTAGCTGACATGAGTCTAATGTCATGCCCTTACTTGTAACTGGAATGATCTCATGTTCCAAGTAATTGGTATAATTGGTTAACTGAAATAATTGTCGTTTCTGAAACTTGGTGGGCTTATATGGATGACTGGGATGTTAAAATCTCTTCTTAAAACCTGTTTAGGAAGAATAGCGTGGGTAAAACAGGTGGGGGGCACTCTATATTAAAGACATTTGTTTTACAGGTATTGAGAACTGAAAACAGGAGGATCTTGAATACATATTGATCAATGTGCTAACTAAAAAAGCCCAGAAGGCGATATTGGTGGTGGCCAAATTATACTAATGAACAAGATGAGTTTCCCCTGAAGCAGCAGTAAAATGCATGGAAAGAAAAAATGTATAGTTATGGGGGACTTCAGCTGGGATATGAAGGCTGGAAATCTCAATCAGCCAGTTGTAAAACATCACTAGAGTTTCCAAAAATTATATATAATTTTCTAGCACAAAAAGTATTGCACCACTGCAACCATTTTGAACCTCATTACAACAGATTAAGATGAATTAATCACTGGACTGGAAGTTGGTGGTCATCTAGAGACCAGTGATCATGACCTGATTACATTCAATATGGGCATACAGAGAAGGGAGATAACATTTTTAATAATGATGCAGAAAAAGTAGAAGTGTTCAATAAATATTTCTGCTCTGTATTTGAAAAGAAGCAGGAAGATGTACTCTTGTTATATGAGGATGATTAAGTATTTTCCAGTCCATTAGTAACCAAGGAGGATGTTCAACAACATCTACTAGAGATAAACATTTTTAAATCAGCACGCTCAGATAACTTGCACACAGGAGTCATTAAAGAGCTGGCTGAGGATATCTGTGGCCTACTGATGTTCACTTTTACTAAATCTTGAAATAGAGATTCAAGATCCAGAAAACTGGATGAGTGCTAATGTTGCACTAATATTAAACAGGGCATGCAATATAACCTGGATAACTCTTGACAGGTTAGCTTGACATAAACCCTAGGCAAAATACTGGAAAAAGCTGATAGTAGGACTCAATTAATGAAGAATTAAAGGATAGGAATGCCAGTCAACATGATTTTTATGGAAAACAGGTCTTGTCAAACAAACCTGATTAATTCTTTGATGAGATTAAAAGTTTGGTTGATAAGGTAACTGGGGTAGATGTACTATACTTACACTTGTGTAAGGTATCTGATTTACTGCATGACTATTAAAAAATTGGAACTATACATTCTCAAGAAAGTACTTCATCATCATGTCATACAAGCACATTTTTCTGCTTCTTCCCAAATACAGAATCAAAATACTTATTGAACACTTTTGCCTTTTCTGAATCATTATTAATAGTATTTTCTGTTTAGTTAAATGGATTAAGAACTGAGAAACTGGCAGATCACAAGTAGTAGTCATCCATGGGGAATCATCACTAATGGGAGATGTTTCTAGTGGGGGTTCTGGTGAGAAAGGTACTAGGCCTGACACTATTCAATATTTCCATCAATCACCTGGCAGTAAATACAAATCACTGTTGACGAAATCTATAATGATGCAAACATTGGCAGAACAGTAGATAATGCTGAGGACAGTGTTGTCAAACATAGCTACTGGACCATTCAAACAAAATGTATTTTAATACAGCCCAATGCAAAGTTATACATTTAGGTACAAGGAATGCAAGCTGTACCGACAAGCAGGAGGACTGTATGCTGGCTGCTTGGATGTATAAACAGGGGAGTAAGGAACCGAAGGGAGGTGATTTTACCAATGTATGTGGCATTGGTTAGATTAGTACAGGAATATTGTATACAGATATCGTGCCATGTTAAAAGAAAAAAAAAAAAAGAGTGTGTAGAAAAGAGCCACAAAAATATTTTGAGAGCTGGAGAAAATGCTTTAACAGTGAGAGACTTAAAAAAGAGGATGGGGAAGCAACTTGATAACAGCGTGAAAGTATCTTCACAGGAAGAAAATATTCGCCTCTTTAACCTAGCAGAGGAAAGCATAACAAAAACCAATGGCTGGAAGCAGATGCCAGACAAATTCAAATTAGAAAATAGGAATGAACCACCAAGGAAAATGGTGCATTCTTCATCTCTTGATTTCTTCAGATCAAGACTGGATGCTTTTATGGAAGATATACTGTGACCCATTACCAGAAAGCATCCTGCAATATAAATGACCAAAATTCAACACTTAAAGACATATTGGTAGATAATGTTTGCGTTTTTGTGTATTTACATATATATTGGTTGCACAGTTGCCAACTTTCACGCAGTAAATAAGCATCCCGACTTTCACAATAAGCCAAAAATCAAGCGAATCCCATTTCAAAACAAGGCCTAATCAAGCCAATCTCTAAGAACCCCAATACTCTAGGGGACTAGATTCCCCCAGCATGCAGTCTGGGACTGTGGTAGGCCCACTGTGCACCCCTGACTCTCTCCCCTTCTTGCCCCTGCTTCCACCCCCTTGCCCCTTCATGCAGGGGAAACTTCAACCCAAGACTGAGATCTCCAGTCTTGACTGGATCTCCCTGAATATGAACTTTGGACTACAACCTATGAACTAATTCTGAAAGAACGCTTTGCAACTACAAAGCTTACCACCTCTACTATGAACCTATATTCATGTCTGTATGTATACACAGATCTTTTAACCAATTCTCTCTCTTTTCTTTTTAAATAAATTTTAGTTTAGTTAAGAATAATTGGCTGTAAACGTGTATTTGGGTAAAATCTGGAATATTTATTAACCTGGGAGGTAATGTGTCCAATCCTTTGGGATTGGTAGAACTTTTTTATATGATGAATAAGATTTTCAGTAATCCTCATCATCTTTGTCTTGGGTGTCTGGGTGAAGGCCTAAGGCTGAGTTACTTTAAGGGAACTGTGTTGTTGGTTTCTGGGTAACCAGCGAGGTGTTAACAGAAGCTGTTTTGTGCTGGCTTGGTAAATTAAAGTATTGGAATATCCACCAGCTTTGGGGATTGTCTGCCCCATTCTTTGCAGTTCACCCTAATTGAGTGACTGCAGTTGGCTCCCCTAGGAGTCTGGTCACATATGCATTAGTCAAGCACAAGACATTGGGCTCAATACAGGATTAATTGGGTGAAACTTAAGGACCTGTGATACACAGGAGGTCAGACTAGATGGCTCATCCCTTCTGGCCTAACACACTATGAATCTATCAACCAATCTATGAACAAAAAAACATGCATTTTTTTTTCTATTTCTTATTTAAACGATGGAAAAATGTAAAGATTTATGTTTCCACAATGTAAGACAAAATATATACACTGTTTGACAAACATTCAAGAACCTACAGAGCCCAAATGCAGGAGAGATTCATAGACAGGCCAAATTAATTTATGCTCCCTTTTGTAAAAAAGAAAGGAAGGTTTTACGCCAAATTTCTGCCACACACCATTCCTATTGCACTGTTTTGGTTGCATGAAAGTGATGGAATCTGGCTCTATGTACTTTGTTTTGGAATTATCAGGAAGCACAGACCCAGTGTAGCCAACTCCTTCAGCCAACATCTTCCACAATTCCCAGAACAGATTTAGGAAGGGGTGCGACTGAAGGATAGCAAGAGCCTTTGGTAACTGCTGTCAGATGGAGCACATTAGAGAAGCACATTGGCTTTCTAATCTGTTCTAGGACTGGTGTCAAGCAGATAAACCATGAGCCATAACTGGCTCCCTGACATGCCACCCTAGTGCCTAGAGTGGAAACTTGATGAAGCAAAAAATATGGCCCTTTATCTACAATTGTTTGTAAATTTAATTTCAATTGTTAAGTGAAATGGGAAGATTTCACTTACAAGAAGATTTATAGGGCCCTACCAAATTCACAGCTGAAAAACGTGTCACAGACCGTGAAATCTGTCTCCGTCCGTGAAATCTGTTCCTTTGTGTGCTCTTAACCGATACTATATAGATTTAAACACACATCCCCGGAGTGGGAGAGGGAGAAGACCATCGTTTCTCACATTGGGAAATTGAGGATCCTGACCCAAAAGAGAGTTGTGAGGGGTAGTCACAAGGTTATTTTAGTGGGGTTGCGGTACTGCTACCCTTACTTCTGTGCTGCCTTCAGAGCTGGGTGGCTGAAGGGTGGTGGTACTGGCTGGACGCTCAGCTCTGAAGGCAGCACCCCGCCAGTAGCAGTGCAAAAGTAAGGGTGGCGATACCACACCATGCCATCCTTACTTCCTCGCTGCTGCTGGCAGAGGCTCTGCCTTCAGAGCTAGGCTCCGAGTCAGCAGCCGCTGCTCTCCAGCTGCCCCGCTCTGAAGGCAGCGTTGCTGCCAGCAGCGGCGCAGAAGTAAGGGTCACAGTATCGCAACCCCGCCTACAATAACTTTGCAACACCCCCACAACTCCTTTTTGGGTTAGGACCCTTACAATTACAACACTGACATTTCAGATTTAAATAGCTGAAGTCATGAAATTTATGATTTTTATAATCCTATGACCGTGAAATTGACAAAAATGGACCATGAATTTTGTAGGGCCCTAATGATCTACATGTAAATTGTGTGTAAGTTACAGATTTACTATGAGAAAGCAGTGACAACCATATTAATGAAGAGAAAAGAGGATCCTTTAAATCTCTCATCTATATTGTCTTCAAGATTTCCCTCACTGAAAAGACCAGAAGCATTTGAAAGCAGAAATATTCCTGTATCCAATTGTCATTCAGGTTGAAGAGCTATGCTAGGTTTAGTGAACAAATTAAAATGCCATTTTTGGGAAGTCCACAGAATTAAGGTGACTAACTTCAGTTACACCCTGAATGGATGGTAAGGATGAGTAGAAAATCTGGTTGCTGTTTTTCCACTAAGATGTTTCCCTTTTTAATATCAGCAATAAGGCCTCCTGATGTCAACAGAGATGTCTAAACTAGGATTGAAAGAGAAGCTGGGGTTGTATTTTGGTTTTGCAAACCTACAGGCAACCTTAAAAAGATACCTATTAAGCAGCAGATGAGGATGGGTATGGAAGTGCTTCCAAGAAGAAGTAAGACACAGAATTGATTCAGAGACATGTGCATAGCCAGAGACATGAAGAGAGAAAAAAAAGAATAAAAGTTAGCTATGTTGACCCCTTAAGGTAAAAGGCAATGCAGCGAGCTGCAGCACTGTTTATGCAGCCTATTGTGAATAACTGCTCTTGCACAGAAGTCCCATCTCCTCATATTTTTCCAGATATTTCATCCCATAGAGGGACTAGCTTCCACAAGACACAGACTATGTGTACACTACATCCTACATTGACATAACTTATGTTACTCAACGGTGTTAATAAACCACCTCCCAGCGATATAATTGACACCAACATAAGCACTCAGCTTTGCCTGCTGACATAATTTCTGCCGTTCATGGAGATGGTTTTATTATGCTGATGGAAGAGCTTTCTCCCAGCAGCGTAAAGCATCGTCACCAGACACGCGGCAATGGTGCACCTAAGAGTTTCTTGGCAGTAGGCCTATGATTATAGAATTTACCTTCCCACAGGATCTCAGAATTATACAAAGCTTACAAATGTGAAATGTAAAAGTCGCATTTTTTATTTTGCTTTCAGACATTTAAATGACTTAAATAAAATATATCAAGCCCTGTCCTTTCACCACGAGGAGGAGTACTAAGGAAGAATTAGCCTGTATTACACATTTTTATAGGATATTTTCTGAGGTATCAGGCTATCTGTGTTTGTACAGCAACTAGCACAGTGGGGTCCTGGGGTCCATGACTGGACCTACACCTATAATAAATGTTCAAGTGGCAGAACAAGTTAAACAGAAGTCTAATATAATTAAGAGAAAAGACAAATGAGCTTTAGGATGCTATGGAAGTAGAACTCGGACAAATGCAGTCTCCCTCTGTGAAAGCTGAATGTCAATGGCATTGTTGACTCAATCAGACAGCTAAATCAAGAACCAGAAAACCTAATATGTGACGTATAACTTCTTGAACAAAGTTTCACAATGAAGCCACAAAACTCAATTTGCCTATCCAGATATGCAAAACACAGTTTTGTTCATAGGCCGAAACACAGTTTCTGGCTTTATTTATCTGGCTTTGTTTCTGTTTTCAAAAATGGAGCTAGATAATTTCAGACAGAGGTTTCCACAGCACTGGAGATTTTCAGGAGCAAATAGATATTAAGAAAAGTATTTTATACATACATGTAAGTGACCTCTTTTCCAGGCAAATCTGCAATACAAAGCTAGCCTGCATACTTTTTCTTTTGTATTTTGAAAACCATCCTTTAATTCAAAATACATTAGGCCTCAAATTATGAGGCACTGCGCATGTATGTAGACAAGTGGGAAAAAGGGAGGCATTTAAGGTAAAAACAGATCAAATTTCTAAACCATATTTAATCCAGAACAGTCTTAATTTATGTTCCTAAAGTTATTTGAAAACCTTAGTCCCAGCCAAACATAGAAACCACAAAACCCACAAGATGACTGTTTTTGATATTTTAATTTGTAATATTTTCAGTACACAAATACAAAGTATAATTTATCCTAACTGATTTGAGTGATTATAATTAATAGTAGTGAATAAAGGCACTTTTATTGGCACTTTAAGACTAAATCACAGACTGGTTGAAAAGGGTAAAAGTTTTAAAAACACAGTAAAATTAAGTGTCATACCATTGTTTGGTGCACCAATAGTCCAGGTATTTATTCAAAACTGAGAAATAATTACCATAAATAAACTGATCTTTCGAAACAACCATATGTTTCTTTTTTTAAAATAAATATTGTGGAAGTGGAGGTAGAGCTATCTCTAGAGGGATTAAATTTCTCACTGAGAACTCACATGCCTGGTCCCATGTGTTACTTGCCTGAGCTCCTGTTCTCCACTAGCTTCCCATGCAGCTCAGGGCTTAATTTGGCAGCTCTGAAGGTTCTCATTGAAACTGGTTCAAACTGTTTACCATCACATCCACCCACCCACACACTAAAAGCCCATAAGGTCAAGGACATTTTTAAAAAAACATGAAAAATCAAGGAATCCATAACTCTTGTGACAGTCATGACAAAAATGCAGTTTTAGTGACAGGATGCCAAAAGGTACATGTAACTCTAGACTTTTGTGAACGGTGAGTTGGAGGGCATAATATGGTACATTCTGCATTCTGGAAATTTTCCCTGTTTTATTAGCTACAATTGTTTAAAGGCGTGAAAATGACTGGATATTGAGTGCATACAAAGCCCATTTTATAATTTGTTTTGAAATTTTTTTGAAGGATTAAGGGGAAAAAAAATCAGCTTGTATACCTCTTGCTACAAAAATTAAAGCCATAAAATATTTAAAATCTGTGACAGTAAGAGTTTAATGCATACTAGATCACTCTGCGTATGGGGTAATGTTAGCTTCCAACTAACAAACTGATACAGAAAAAACTCAATATATTTTTTACATCAACTCCTATAAATGAGTAAGTTCTGGAAGAGCAAACCAGTTTGAAAAAGTAAAAAAATAGTTACAAAACTCATCTAAAAATGAAATAAAAAACAATCAGTGGGATAAGCAAACCATGTATAAATGAAAACAAGTGGTATAGGGACGTGCTGGCTGCCGCTTCCCAGAGCTCTCATTGGCTGGGAACGGCGAACCGCGGCCACTGGGAGCTGCGGGGGCCGTGCCTGTGGACAATCAATGTAAACAAAATGTCTCGCAGCCCACCAGAGAATTACCCTGGTGCGCCGCGTGCCAAAGGTTGCCAACCTGACTTACAACATTGACAGATTGCTTAATGGATCACACTCCCTACCACTGCAACTGTGTGGACTAACTTTTTATTCCTTCTCAATTACATAATATTTCTGTTGGTAACTACAACAATTGCTTTAATTGAAAAGTAACATTAGGAAAGCACATAATTTTTATTTTTTACCTGTTAATGCAGTTTGGCAGCTGGAGAGACGGAGAATCAGTGACCAGCTAATGCCCCATAAACTACAAACTGAGAACTGCTGGTATATATAGTCATTTTTTACAAAGAGGAAAAATCTTGCTTCCATTGAGTAATCTGGGCAGGAGTATACTTTTCATATTTTAAAGTCACGCTGTAAGTCTGAAGAGACCTAGCACTGAGCGGTTTACAGTGTCCTCCAGTGTTGGTTTCTGTTTCACCTATATGAACCTGTATTCAGAGGATGCAACTTTTGGCAAAAGGATGGAAAAAACAAGAGTCAGAGTAACTATCTGCAGCTAGCACCATTTTTTTCATTATACTGACATAGCTACTGTATACTACCAGTTAATGCATTAAAAGAAATTAACTATATTGCCATCTTGATTTTAATGGTGGAAACTATCAATTTAATTTCCAAGAACAACACTTCTTCTCCATTTCAATAATACATGGATGACTACTGATATGACTAGTGGGAAACCCATTTTGTTGACATTTAGAATCATGCGAATGGTGAGAAATAGGTTTTTTGGCTGTTCACATGGATGAATATTGACATGAAACATTTCCTGGCAGCTCGATGAGGAAAAAAGGAAGAGGAGATTGTAGGAAGAGACCTTGAGACATCACAGTATAATAAAATATATTTACTTATGAACCACAGAGGCTGGGAGTAACACTCTTGTCCAACAACAATAATGCTTCATAACTTCATCTATGTATCCATTTTGAAAACTTCTTTTCTTTCCATTCCAGTTATAAGGACTCAAACTACACAGACATTTTACCAAAATTAAACACAAGTAAAACACGTTAATCTAATTAGTTCATACATTCTAAAATGGAACAGAATTCTCCTGCTCTCTCTCTCTCTCTCAGTATGAAGTGGAGTACAGATTCGAGTGCCTTTTGTCCTGAGGTTCTATTGTCTCTAGCTCTAGGAAGTGCAAGATGCCCTTCAGAATGACTTGGTATTTCTCATCGTCTCTCAAACTTGCAGAGAGGATAAAAAGGTTTTTTACCAACACCATGGAGCTCAGGGCTTTATTCACCATATTTAGTAGTTAGAAATTTTTTTTAGTATTAATTTGAATTTATTCCAATTCTGGTGTTCAGTGCCTTTTTTTTTTTTTTTTTTTGGTTGTTTAATCAAGATACTGTAGCTCTAGCTCAGTGGCTCTTAACTTCCCAGATCACTGTACCCCTTTCAGGAGTCTGATTTGTCTTGCATTCCCCAAAGTTTCACCTCACTGAAAAACTACTTGCTTACAAAATCAGACATAAAAATACAAACGTGTCACAGCACACTATTACTGAAAAATTGCTTCCTTTCTCCTTTTTATCATACAATTATAAAATAAATCAGTTGGAATATAAATATTGCATTTACATTTCAGTGTATAGAATATAGAGCCGTATAAACAAGTTATTGTCTGTATGAAATTTTAGTTTGTGCTCGCTTTGCTAGTGCTTTTTATGTAGCCTGTCGTAAAACTAGGCCAGTGGTTCCCAAACTTGTTCCGTTGCTTGTGCAGGAAAAGCCCCTGGCGGTCCTGGCCAGTTTGTTTACCTGCCGCATCTGCAGGTTCGGCCGATCACGGCTCCCAGTGGCCGCGGTTCACTGCTCCAGACCAATGGGAGCTGCTTCCCTGTACAGACAAGCCCTCAGGCAGGGCAGAAAGGGCTTGGGCAAGCTCTGAAGCTTTTTTCATACACTTGAACTGTCTCCAGTATTTAAAGAAAGAAAGGTGCAACACAAATATCTCAGACTGGTGAGAGGTTATGACCTAGAAAATGTTCCAGACTAAGATTTCAGTCATGAGGACCAAAAATGGTCCAGGAACCCAAAAAGGCTTACAACTGCAAATTTGTGTCTATGTATAAATCTGAGATGTGTTTAGGTATACATTTCTCTGGAAATGAAGTTGTGAGTTATATTCTATCTGTTTAGAATAAAACATATATTATTTGATCTAGAAATAAGAATTAGCAATCACACATATTAAGCCATTATATTTACATAATTGGATTTCATCAGTGTAACTTAAGGCAGAAGTTGATTGAAGAATTTTAACTGTACAACAGTAAAAGCATCTTAGGTAACACAGAATACATTGATTATTTCTACTGAGAACAGTAATTAATTTCTTTTAGCATTATATTCCTTTTGCATTGTTCAACATATTATTTGTATGCGGCCACAGCAGAGAACTTTTCAATTTCATGCATTTCAGTAAAAATAATGTATATGTTTATTCATGTGTTTGGGATAGAAAATGAACAATAATTGCACTGTGACGATTTTACACAATAAAGTGTGTGAGACAGAAGACAGAGGAAAAAAATGATGCCAGTGCCCTAACTCAAAATGCACTCATACGTTAGAAAGACAACAGTAATTGTTATAATCATAACTCGTGATAGTGTATTCTTTAGATTAGCAGTGATCCATGCCTTTAGAAATAGTATAGCATGGTCAAAACTATGGTCTGCTCATAAATATAATCTATTTTAAAACAGTATATGCAACTACAGTCTGCTGAGAAAGTCACTGAGTGTTTTAGATGTGAAGCCATCAAAATATTCAGATCCAAATAGTTACAGATTATGAACAATTCTGTCAATTTTATTTTGTGAACTTAAAATCGAGCACAGTACATTGTACTGCTGTTTAGGCAGGTTTGTAAAAACGTAGTTTCAGCATTCGAATTTACAGTCCTTTTGGCGTCCCCATAAAGAGACTGATCTCTGAGTAAAATGGCTAATTGATCAGCTGCCATTTTAAAAGTCTGTTTACAACTCAAACAACAAATAAAAGCAGGTATAATCCAACCCCTTTATGTATTTTATTATTCCCTTTGTATTAAAAATGAGCCTTTTCTTAACCCTGCGGATCTCCAAGATACTCTTTCTGGACTGGTGCCAAGAGGGTAGTTCTACTTTAAGTAAAATATATGACATAACTACTCCATATATTTATATTTACATACACACATGCTATATTTTCCTGCAGTATGTTATGGAGGAATCAGTCATGCACTTAAAGCAGCGGTTTTGAAACGTTTTGAGCTGAGCCCACCTTTTGAGTTACAAATTTTGGTTGTGCCCCCTCCCCCAACTCAGACAAAAAAGAAGTGAGTTAGGGGATGGAGGTGGCGCTCCCATCCTGAATCCCACTGGGTGGAAGCCCATACTGCCTGATGTCACTGCTCACCCCCTCGAAACATTCTTCACGTCCCCTTAGGGGGGCATGTCCCACAGTTTCAAAACCTCTGACAAAGCAAGTATTCAATATCTTTATTATGGATGAAAAATGCGCTCATATTCCCCAAATTTACACTACTTACTCAGAGTACTGAATGAATTTTCTTAGAATTCACAAAGCTGTTAGTTTCTGAGTTAAAATTAATTTAAAATGTATCCTATAATACATTTAACATCTGTGTCAGTCCCAAAGGATCTTAATAACAGGTCAGACACTTCAAACTTTCCATAAATTTAAATGAATTAAAACCTTATGCATAAGCTATATGTGAAGAAATTAGATCATAATTAAGATAGGTTATTAATGAAGTATCTAATTATCACAATTACATAGGTTATAGACAAGTCAGGTCAAAATCTCAGGTGACTCCTAAGTGAGACCATTGTGACAGAGAAAACAACCACTCACCATCCTTCATCTACTCTTAATTTGCATGCAACAATTCTATTGATTGTAATGCTTCAGTGGTACGACACACAATGGACACTTATTGATAGATTACTTGCCCCAACTGATCCTGCTTTTTAAGTAATTTCATGGCTGCATGCTAGCTTGGGCATCAGTGTTGAAAGTCAAACAATCATTTGATAAAAATTATGTGCCTCCTAGTGTTCAGAGGATTAGTTAATGCCAAAAGACTGTGATAAATCCCTACTAGTTGTAAGTACTTCTAGAACTACACAATATAACATATACTATGCAAATAATAATACAATTATTTAAACAAGGTATGATCAACACAGAACATATTTAGAATTCAAAGTCATAAATTTATTACATTTCTTAATACTTACTAATGGGCGAATTAACTTTCAAGTGTAAAGCAAGGCTTTAGCTGAGTAATGTATTAAGAATATTGTAATCTCCCCCACACTCAGCTCCTAAGGCTTTTCATAGTGTTATAATTCATTAGCAAGTTATTCTCATGAAATAGAGACATTGTCACTTAGGTTTAGCAGGCATTCTTGCAGATCCTATAGCCAGAGGGCTTTAAGACCAAGAGAACAATAGCTACTATTCAAAATCCCTCTTCTCTGCCACAGGCAGGAACTACCATTTCAGCAGTCATTAAAAAAAAACAAAAAAAAAAAAACCAAGAACACAGTGAGCATAAAGGGCATTAGACAGTAAATTTGTGGAGGAAATGCCTGAACGAAAAGACAGACATCCGTGAATAAAGTTTTGCCAATATTGTGCAATTTTATTGATTATAGAGCAATCAAAACAGTTGTTTAACCCACACTACTACTGCCCACTGGGTGGTTTTAACTATAATTCTAAAGATCTCTTAAACCCATCTTTCCTTAAATAAATTCAGTGCTGTGCCCAAGTTCTGGAACCATTTTGTGCAACTCTTATGTTAAAAAATGTCAATCCCTCTTCTTGAGCAAGTAGGTCCTCCCTAGCAGGGGCACAATACTTCCCTATCCAATGGTTAGGATGACTCAAAGAGACTGTCTCTTCCCCACCATTCTGGAGATTTTAAATGGCGTAATGTTATGTCCTCTCTCTTAACCTGGTTTGGTATGTGGGTTTAAGAGGAACAGATGCCTTTTTTGACAGCGTTCGTTTTAGAGTAAATTAACTGAGACTCTCTCCAAAAAACTACCCAAACAAGGTGGATTCCCAAGTGGAAGTTCTTCAGAAAAACGTATAAGTTAGTATGCAAAAATCAGAATATCACATGAACCCTTACAAATACTACAAGACTCACAATAAAACTGCAAACATTTGTGATACTGTCTTAGGGAGGGGCCAAACACTGTTTAACTCTAAAATGAAAGAAAAAGCTTTAACTAGCCATGCAGGCATAATTATTTTTTACTTCTGTTGATTAAAAGAGCATCAAACTACCAAGAGGGATGGTCAAGGCAGATTATCTGGATGTATTTTTGATCCAACCATATATATCAGAAGCGTTGTGCCAAGTCTTCATTTATTCACTCTAATTTAAGGATTCGTGTGCCAGTAATACATTTTAACGTTTTTAGAAGGTCTCTTTCTATAAGTCTATAATATATAACTAAAGTATGGTTGTATGTAAAGTAAATAAGGTTTTTAAAATGTTTAAGAAGCTTCATTTAAAATTAAATTAAAATGCAGAACCCCCCAGGCCGGTGGCTAGGACCTGGCAGCGTGAGTGCCACTGAAAATCAGCTTATGTGCACACGTGCCATAGGTTGCCTACCCCTGATATATACGTATTATAAAATATTCAATACAGAGGTAATTCAAGTATAAACATTTCCAAGTACCTTTAATACTAATTATTTCTTTGAAATCTGCACTGCTTTAACTAATTCTAAAATGGTTTTGCTAAAAATCAGAAGATCAAAAGGATGGAGAATTTGAACAACAGCCTTCAGATTTTCTAATCTGGAACACAGCATACAGAAAATAAAACTAGTACATGTCCTGGTATGTTGCAGTATTATGGTACATATCAGGATTTTTAGCAGGAACACCATATGATCTGAGGAAAATTAAGATTAGTATGCACCAAGTAATCCAAAATAGTATGGCTTGTGTAATTGACAATTTTGTTGTTTTATTATTAAAGTTAAGACAAATCATCCATACAAAAGAAGCTATATTTTATCATGTCTTTCACACAGCTCTGGTCTTCCAATGTTTGCCATATAATAAGTATTCCTGGGGGAATTTTGAGCTCTAGCTCATGTGCAAAATTCATGTACTCCCACAGATTTCTTTTTCTCTGCAGAAAATACAGTATTATTTTCCAGAACAGAGGGTAGTCAGTAGCAGTCAGCAGCTGATAGTGAGGAGGAGACGATGCGTTCCTCATAGCGTCCTGTCCACAGGACCAGGTGAGGAGACATGGGTTATGGGGAGACAGGGTGACCAGACAGCAAGTGTGAAAAATCAAGATAGGATGGGTGGTAGTAGGACCCTATATAAGAAAAAGACCCAAAAATTAGGACTGTCCCTATAAAATTGGGACATCTGGTCATCCTATGAGGAGAACAGACAGAGAGGGGCACATGGGGGCGGAAATCACAAAAACTGGGGCAGGGGCTGAATGGGAGTGGGATGCAGGGCCACATGGGGATGGGGTGGCAGGCAGTGCAGGGCCACATGGGGATGGAGGTATGGGGTGGCTGCGTGGGGCTGCAAGTACACATGGAGACAATGGGAGGGATATGCAGGGCCAGATGGAGACATAGGTAGATGTGTCTTACTGAATGGGAAATGTTAGGGGACAGCCAGAGCCTGCATGGAGGATGCTCCCAATAATCTCTCTATTGCCCCCTGCCCCCCCAAAACACATTCCATACTTCCCCCTCACACATCCAACAACCTCCTAGATTCACTCCCAGGCTCCTTCCCAGCAATTACTTCCTTCTCCCTCAGCTCCTCCGTTATCTTTGACTCTCCCAAGCCATTGCACTGATTGCCTGGGGTGTGGCAAATATGGTTCTTTATTGTAGTTGAAATGAATTATTACTCAAAGTTCTGTATTAATATGTCTAGTAAGGAATCTATTGTCAAAAAACATTTCCTGAACGAATTTTGTTGTCTGTATTGTTACACACACAGTTGCTGACAAGTATTTTGGAATAAATTACCAAAATAATTGAAACTGGCATGATTATAATGTATTATTTTGACAAATAAAATATACAGAAGTTTGCAGAATTTTAAAACATGTGCAGAATTTTTAATTTTTTGGCACAGAATTCCTCCAAGAGTAATTAAGTAGCACAATGAATGTAATACAAAGTGCAATGACGTGACCATGCAAGTAGAAAAAGCCCACTGAAGAGGGTAAAAAAAGTTGCAAAGTTTCCTTTACAGAAGACAAAATGATATTTGCAATAAGAGCCAAGGGAGTATACTATATATTAAGAGTCCCCAGCCTCTGTTTGCCAGAAGCTGGGAATGGGTGACTGGATGGATAACTTGGTGATTACCTTTTCTGTTCATTCTCTCTGGGGTACCTGGCATTGGCCACGTCAGAAGACAGGATACTGGGCTAGATGGACCTCTGGCTGACCCAGTATGACTGTTCTTATGACAAGAGAGCTGGTATGAGAGGAAGCGCTTTATCAAACAAGAAGCTGCAACTGCCCCTTTGTATGAGGCTTTTGCAGAGAACTAACTGCTGCAGTATTACTATTGTGCAGTACCAGAAAAAGGGGATGTTCATATGTAATTTTCATTAATAAATGTACAGTTTTATATTTCTACAGTTAAGGCATACTACTGAAATATAATAATGTGCCTAAATTCTGCACCTGTTAAAACCAACTTTTCAGAGTGTCTTCCGCATAAACTGTATGTAACAATAGAACTTGACACAACTTCTTAAATATAACTTAGCAACGAATCTCTTACAGATCATGAACAGGGGGGTATCAACTCTTGCAATGGCTTTGAAGAACTTTTATTTCTTCAAAATGTATTCATCAACTATACAAATACCAGAAAATGCTACTAATTGTAATGTCGAACCTGTTCTATTCTCTACAAGTTACCTATTGTGTCTGCTAATTGATATAGCAACATCTCAAAACTGCCCTTGAAAATGATTTCCACAATGATATTTCATTAACCTTTCTGAACTGTTTAAATTAGATAACTTGTTCCACATAAACAGCATGAAGGATGCACTATACACAAGTGTATCTGAATTTGGTCAGTCCAAGATACAGTCTGGGCTACTTTCAATATTCATGATAAGAAGTTACATAAAAATTAAATATTTTCAAAAAAGATCCAAAAATCTACCTATTTTAGAGACAGAACAGAACAAGAGAGATTAAAATAATTACCAAAACAAATGAAGTTTAGCTATGCAAAATAAGAGGTAGTATCAACACAAATAGTAAGAGATAATATCCAAATTTTGCTCTTAATGTTTCTATGTCGTATCTAATTATAATAACAATCTAGATCCACAATCAGGTGGGTAGGACCATAAAAGATGGCACAGAACTATCTTTGCCTATCCCACCAATTATGCCAGATTTCTTGAATATGGAAGTGATATATGTATATCAAGACCAACAAAGTTTCAGCAAAATATGTATTACAGAATTACAGATCTCTGTAAAAATATAAAATTAGTTCCAAACATAATTTAAAAATATGAATGCATTTTGTAACAAATGTGAAAAATAAATCTACAAATAAAATTCAACCTTTTGTAAACAATTATACAATTAGTCATTATTTAGCTGAATATTACATTATAGGGGGGAAATGGCATATTTTTATTTTCTTCAGAGTTATTTGCAACTTTTTCTTTGAGAATTTAACATGCACAACAGATTGCCACACTAGGACTACGTCTAACAATTTTCCTCAGTAAACTGAGCTCTTTCCTGATCCTCCTGACCTTTCAACACGTGGTTCAGAGACTATTGGATTATGGCAGTTAATAAGTGACAGGTGCAGCCAATTAACCAAGCAATGACGTAACTGTGACTTCCAGTCTTTAATATGAGTCTTGCTCAGAAAAGGCGGCTTTTCCATCAGTGAGCTCAGTATGGCTGCTTATCAGCCAAACATAAGAAGAACTTCAAAAGCTCTGCACTGCTGATATACTTCTAATTAAAAAGTGATTTTGCTGTGAAATTATCCAACTGTGACTATGGTATGCTTTACTGTTAATCAACTTGCAAAGTTGTCAAACAGTGTAGATTAACCCTTTTACTGCCAATATCATTGACATTTCCAAAGCCACAATAAATCAAAATGAGCATTGACGAAAATGGTGATGAGAGTTACAAATCAAATTAAACGGGTCAAAAAAAGGATCATTTAAAATGTTAATCCCAGGCCAAAACAGTCTACAAATTCACAGATGTGAGGAAATGGTGCTGAATCACTTTCCTCTCCCCTATCCCTGAAGTTTGAAGGGGGGAAAAGGTGAGCAAAACTCGAATAAAGTTGCTCTGAAAGACTTGCCCTTTTCTGCATTTGCAAAGCCTTTTTCAGGAAATTAGGCACTGCATTCTAATCTGTAAATAAGGTCCACATGGTGTAACTTCATGACTAAAATCCTTTATGAGAGTTTAAAACATAAAAGTCATGTACCTTGTTTCTAGTTCATTATCATGCATTATCAATGGAGGTTAGAAATTTTACAGTGTGTGCAGTGAGAGCATAGGTTTGTGTGGTATCTATATAGTAATATTCCAGGATTGTCACTTGTTTGTGTGAAACTCTGAAGTCTAGCGATCGAAACAGCTACAAGAATGGCTGTAAGCTCTTTTTGTCTAAAGTATCACCAGGCTCAATCATCACTGAGATTTGCAGTCTGTTACCATCCAAGCTCTCAGCCATTTTGACTTCATAAATTATATCAATGTGACAGCAAGGCATGCATCTATGCCATGCCAAGAGTCCTAGACCATTGTGGTATCAGAGGTAATGCAATAAATCACAGCAATTACATTACAGCTTATTTGCATACAACAATTTCATTGGTTGTATGAGGAAGATTACACAAATAGCGGATTATCTGGTCCAAATGTCACACATGTGAAACAGTAAGGGCTTTCAGTTAGTAGTATTATCTGTATTTACTGTGCTACAGAATACCCCCCTATCAGTTCTCCACACCCCTGTGCAGCAGCTGCCCAGCAGGCTATCAATTGCCGGGCAGTTCAGCTGTCCCTCCCCCCACTACCATGTGCTGCTCCTTCACTCTGCCTTGGAGCTGCTCCCCGAGCCTCCTGCTTTATGTGCAGGGGAGGGTAAGGGGGGTTAATGTCAGGGTGTTCCCCTCCCCCCTGCTCCTACATCCTGCTTCCCCCTTCTCCATATAGAGCACGGTGGGGACACAGACGGAGAGAGACAGAGAGAGTTTGGGGCAGCAGCTACTGTCTCAACCTCCTGATCCACTTAAAAAAGACAATGCACTTAAGACTGGGTCATCTTACTTAAAGGGGCAGTGTGCATTCTCTCCCTTTCCCCCACACACAACGTGTGTGTCTGTCTCTGTCTGCTATGCTGTCTCCCCTCCCCTCCATTCCTGCTGTCTTGAAGAGTGAGAGAGGCTACGTTAACAACAACGTGTTAACACTCAAGGGCTCAGTCAAGTGCCAGTTCATCATTTAGCAGCAAGGCATTCCCTGGGAAATATCCCACCTTCTTCCACCCTCTACTTTCACCACCTCAACCAAGCTTCACAATTATCACAGCTGTGAACAGTATTAAATTGTTTGTTTAAAACGTATACTCTCTCCGTGTGTGTAACCCCTCCTATTTATATTAATTCTTATGGGGATATTGGATTCGTTTAACATCATTTTGCTTAAAGTCGCATTTTTCAAAAACGTAACTACAACGTTAAGCGAGGAGTTACTGTAAGAGGAATTTCAACTTAAGTTGAGAAACGTCTACTTGCACCTAAACATAAGGCCTAATAAATATTTTATCCTTTATGAACAACGGAGTAACAAGAGAGTGCCAAAAAAACATTGTATATCACTACATGTGTTGTGTGCATCATATATTTAATATATATACACCAACAATCGTATTTTAAGTTTTTTGTGACTACTTTTTGTATCCTCTGCACTGATAAAACCAGCTTATAAGAACATAGGTATGGAAGGGACCTCCTGGGACATCAAGTCCAATACCAACTCATCATATAATCCTGTTCATAAACTTACCAAGCTTCGTCTTAAAACTGGTTAGGTCTCTTGCCTTCATTACTCCTATTTGAATGCTGAACTTCATTGATCTGATGGTTAGAAACCTTCTAGTTTCCAGCCTAAATTTATTCATGAACAGTTTATACCCATTTGTTCTTGTACCAACATTGTCCTTTGGCTTAAATAGCTCTTCTGCCTCTCTTGATATATTTACAGAGAGAAGTCATACTCCCCCTGAACCTTTATTTTGCAAAGCTAAGCAAGCCAAGTCTTTTAGTCTTTTTTCATAAGATAGGTTCTCCATTCCCCTGATCATCCTGGTAGATCTTCTCTGCATCTGTTCCAGCAATTAATCTTTCTTGAACATAGGGGACCAGAATTGCACTCAGTCCCCTAGATGAGGTCTTGCCAGTGTCTCGTACAATGGTATTAAGACTTCCCTTACTTCACTGGAGATACCTTGCTGATATATCTTAGAATTATATTTGCCTTTTTCACAGCCACGTCACATTGATGGCTCATAGTCTCTAGTTCCATTGGAATCTAACTGTACAGACCTCTCAGGAACAGAAAATAACTTAATAAACCTCTAAAGTGACCTAATATAGCTTACAATATATTAAAATGTCATAAAAGTCTGACATTCTGAGACCTAGAAACAAGTGTCTTGTATCCCTTTGGTAAATTGGGTATCTCTCATGTGTATAAAACTTCAGTTTACAGTTCTTGATGGATCACAAGATGCCTACAAAGATAAACATGGAAAGTCAGCTGTTTATACCATACACATCATGGTGATATCTGAGCATCTTAATCTAATACTAATTAAGGACTGAATATTGTTTGTCCAGCATCTGTAATTTTTTTGGGGGGGCAGGGGATTAGAGATTTCATAATTAAACAGAAAGGAGTGGAGGGGGGAACTGTGTCTTTTTAAAAATGGCAAATATTTGTTTTGATTAAGGCTTTCCCCAAAAAAGACACCTGTTAACCACACTCATCCCCTCAAACTGAAAAAAGCATGGATGTCATTGTAGACAACTCAATGAAGATCTTTGATCAATGTGCAGCTTCAGTCTAAGAAGCAAAGATCTTAAACCGCATAAGGAACAAGACGGGGAATAACATGGAGAAGATAATAGAGCCTTTATATAAATCCATGTTGCAGCTGCACCTGGAATATTCTTGTTCAGCACTGGTCATCCCATCTCAAAAAAACTATTGCAGAAGTAGAGGTGGTTCAGGGGACAACAGGAATGAACAAGTGACTGGAAAAAATTCATATGAAAATAGATTGAAAAGAATATGATGGTTTAGCTTATAACAGGAGTGTGTATAAAATAATGAATCGTAAAAAGAAGGTAAATTGGAAGCTTCTGTTCACGTCTCAACACAAGAGAAAAGGGAAATTCAATTAAATAGAAAGGTTGGAAATTCAAAACAGAAGATTTTTTTTTTTAAACAGTGTGCAATTAAATTGTGCAATTCATTGCTAAAGGAAACCACTGAGGCCAAGAATTTAACAAGGTTTTAAAAAGGGATTGAATGTGGATATGGATATCAGGAATATCCAGAATTACCATAGTTCATTATAACTAAGTTTTGTAAAAGGGATATAAGGCTCATGCTTCCGCCCTAAGCCAACATCTACTCGCAGTCAAGGTGAGGTCTATATGGGGGCCCGATAATCCCATATCTGTCTCCTCTAACAGTTCTTACACCTTCTTCTGAAACATCTGGTGAAGACCACTGTCAGAGACAGGATTCTAGATTAGAAGGACTGTGCAAAAACCTTTGTACAGACAAACATATCACACAACATGCTACCCAGAAGAACTGGAAAGAGGAAAATATTTTTGATTATTTTTTCAGCACTATATACTAAAGCAATAGATGATTTAGAATGACTAAGATTAGAATAAAAATAAGATTAGGAATACTAGAAATAGTCCCAGGGAAGAGGATTCAGTGAGCAGAGTCAAACACCAATGATAAATACAATTTATCATGTGGCTCGGCAATTTATCATTTGGATAACACTACGACATACATGGTATGTCACTGTACCATAAAAATTTTTAAATGCAGTAACAGTATACTATGAAAAATAACTGGAAAAAAAATGGCAGAGGGGAAATCCATGTTTGTTACTGGAATGACTTCCAAAACAAATCCGCTCAGTTAACAAAGTAAAAGTTTTTTTCTAACTGCCAGCACTGCAAACTTAAACTTTCAACCACAAAGTAAGCTGTACCCTTTTTAACCATGCATCGTTACCAGTAATAAATATTCTACAACTGAAACTTAGTAATCAGTTCTTAGTTTAAACTTGTGCTGTGACATAATGCGAGATAGAATAGAATCCCAATAACTCTTATATGGCTATGTTAGCTCTTCAGTGTGGTAAGGAGTGTAAAATAATAAAAATATAGTAGATTAAGCTGTGACATGACTGTCTAGACATAGGCAGCAAATCTGTTGAGTAAAGGAAGTATACTTTTTTTTACATAAGATAGTCATCTCTGACCATAACTCTACTTTAAGATGTACTGTTCATACTTACAGAAATATACAGCTTCAAAATGTCTTTCTTCCCATGCTACTCAACTCAATTGAAACAAATGAAGGAAATGGAGCATAAACATTTTGCAATTACAAAGTGCATTACTATACCACTGCTAAATCCTTCCCAGTACATTACAAAAATCACACGTGCAGCTAAACAACTGAGAGCACTGTAGTACTTTGAAATGATATCTTGCTCTCAATAATGTGCTAACAATCCACTATATAATAAGGATTACACATTCTCACCTTCCATCACACTAACTGAATTTTCACGGGTCATCTAAGCATCCTTTTTCCAGGTGACTAGACAAGCGCACACACAAACTTCACTTAAAAATACACTGACTCTTGCCAAGTAACAGCAGGATGAAATATACCACAGTAACAGTCCGGTCTTTGTCCCAGGCTAACACTATACCTATTAACATGCTTTGATGCTGAGCCAAGAAAAATCTCAATGCCGGGATACAGTTTTTGTGCCTAAACAATCTATGATTGTGTTTAATATACTATCATCTGCTTTTAAGTTACTGCCAATCATTAACTCTACAAAAAGAATATGTCTGGGATTTTTTAAATGAATTTTAATAAGGTAAAGAATACAGAAAGTCTATAGTATCTTGACAAAATGAATGAATCATGCAACCCTTAAACTAAGTAGATGTTCTTATTAAAAATAAATAAATCAAGTATATCTAATATCTGTTCAGAACAATCTTTTTCCCTACATTTTAGTTCCATACTTCTGAAGTATTAGATTTCTCAAACAAAATATTAAAGATGCAAATTAAAATAAAAAAAGGAATAGGCTCAACAACTCAAACTTATATGTTGCTTAAGAAGCGATTTTGAACCCAGGAAACAGAAGAATCGTCCTCCCTTCCCTGGTTCCAAAATGGTTTGAAAGAGAATCTCTTTTAACTGATTAATAAGTAACCGAACCAAGAGTTTTTAAAACAGAAGTGGAGGAATTTTGAAACATGTAGGTAAATCAAACATCACAGCTTCCTGTAATGAACTTTACTTAGCCTGCAATTAGTGACCTTGAATTCACTACCCACTGAAAAACAGGTGCTCTTTTTCTAAATTAAATCAAAGTTTATCAACAAAAAATGCCTTTAGTGTCAATATTAGGATTTCATTTAGATGATATATAACAGGGGAAGACTGAAAACACAAAAGGTAGCAGAACTTGGATTAGGTGGCTAAACATTTGTTAAAATAAAAAATAGCATAATATTCGGAATGCCAATTGAGGTTCTAATTTAATCAGGTTTGACAGTCCTTCAT
Organism: Chelonoidis abingdonii; assembly: GCF_003597395.2. NCBI lineage: Eukaryota > Metazoa > Chordata > Testudines > Testudinidae > Chelonoidis > Chelonoidis abingdonii. The sequence continues at coordinate 42,484,922 of NC_133774.1, read as the reverse complement.
TCTTTTCAATGGAGCTCAGTTTCACTATCTTGAGTTTACTCTGAAGGAGTCTTTTGGATGAGAATTTGAAAAGCATAGTTAAAAACCTCATGAGACTATTTTATGAGAATAAGGTTGTTGCCCTTTGTATCACTGGCGAAAATGTTCCCTCCTCTCCTTTGCTGTACGTCATACTGATTGACTGTCAAATTCCAAGCCAGAAGTGGCAGATTTCAACAATACCGTAAGGATTTGGTGCCTGTTTCTAAAAACTTTTATTCAAATAAGCAGTTCCACTAACTGAGTGAAACTATTTTTGTAAGTGTTTGCAAGCCCAGGCCCATAATTTAACTGGTTTTATATACTTGGGGTTGATACATGATTTATAAATGAAAAATATTGGTTAAAATTATGTTGAACTCACATATGCCACATGATGAATCATTTACAGTATAACATGTACATCAACATGAAAATACAATACATCAAATACATCTTCAAGTGACAGTAACTGGATCCATAAGTAATTGTGGGTGCAAAATTGTGATTGAAATAATTTGTATCTGAAGATTTCTGGTAGCAAAAGGAGAGAACTGTTAGGTTTGGTCTGAGAATCTGATCAGCAGTGCACATAATTTACTTATTGTAGACGGGACTGGTAGCATCACCTAATTAGTAAGGTTGCTCAACTTCCCATTATAAGCCCCCGTTTTCAGTTGCTTATAAAATGTTGCCAAACTTTAACCATTTGGCTGAAATTTTCCATGCTGGATGTCTGCTTCAGGCTAAAGTTTTTGGAAAATTTCATCCAAAACAATTCAACCATTTCCAGAAATGTGAGAGTTGGGAAAAATAGGCGGTTTTCCCAGGTTAAAAAATTCTGGCAAGCTTTTCTTTGAACAGCCTTAGCACTTCTACATTTTGGATAGGAACTTAAAATTTGGCAAGGGGTGGCCTGTGTGTCAGCGATGTGCCTTTTGCTGTCATGAAAATACACCCAAATTTGGCCAAATTATAAGATTTAGAAAAACAGCAGTTGGCATATGGTCTAGCTTGCTAGAGCTTAGCTAAAACCTTTAAAGATTTCTTCCTCACTCATCACGCTCAGGATTCTCACAGTTCTTAGTGCTGACCAGGCTGCACATTAACCATTCCCGCAAAGTAACTGAACATGTTCCAACCCATTACAATTCCTATGTGGGGATAGGGCTGTGCAGCCTCACAGAATGATTAAGCATGCTCCAACTCAGAGTTAGAGGGGCAAAACCACACTTTTACTATAATGGCCGCTCCAGACTGCAGGCACCCAGGCAGCATGAAGCAATTTGAATGAAGATGGGACAAAAACAAAACCAGAGGGAGGGAAAGGGCTATATAGGGACAAGGAGTCTGGCAGAACGGGAGTAGGGAGAGAAACTGGTACTGGCTGAGCAAGAAGACTGGGAGCAGTGAGGGAAATGAGAGGGGGACGGGCAGGGAACAAGGAGGTGGGAGAAAACCCTGAGATCAGACAAGGAGCTGGGGAGAGACTAGGACTGGCTAGACAAGGAGACTGGAACAGGCTTGGATTAGGAACCAGTGGGAGAGGATGGGGGATGGGAGGGGAGACAAATCTGAGAAGGAGCTGGGTTGTAGGGGAGAACTGGGACAAGCTAAGCAAAGAGACTGGGACAAAAAGCCAGGGAGGCGGGAGACTAGGATAGAAGCCAGATGCAAGAGACTGATAATTGGATGAAGAGCTGGGAGCAGGAGATGAAGAATGGGAAACAGGAATGGAGGGGGAGAAGAGAAAGACAGATTGGAAGTGGATATGGAGACTGGGACAGGTGTGGAGAGGGAGATGGGTATCGGACATCAAGCCCAGATACCAGATAGGAAGACTAGGACTGGGACAAAAAGGCAGGGGGTGGGGGAGGGGAGGCACTGGAACAGGGACAAGTGGAAGGGGATAGGACAGAAGAGGTCAAGCTTAAGGGAAACAAGCAGAAAAGCCTGAGCCCACCAGAGCACCTCTCTCTCCAGAGTCTGGAATGGAACCCAAGATTCCTGAGTCTCACCATTCCCCTGATATCAGCAAATATCTGTGAAACTCATTGCCAAAGGGTGTGTCTAGTACTGGTCCACACAGAGGATGACAATCTACCATTGTTATCAGGTACTCCATTAGCTGTAGCAGCAGAGGTCTGTGCAGTGGTTATAAAGATCTGACCCTGCTGATGAACTATGCGAGTGTCAACACGCTTTACAAAAACCTAAGAACATAAGAACCACCATACTGGGTCAGACCAAGGGCCCATCTAGCCCAGTATCCTGTCTACTTACAGTGGCCAATGCCAGGTGCCCCAGAGGGAGTGAACCTAACTGGTAATGATCAAATGATCACTCTTCTGCCATCCATCTCCACCCTCTGACGAACAGAGGCTAGGGACACCATTCCTTACCCAGACTGTCTAATAGCCATTAATGGACTTAACCTCCATTAATTTACCCAGTTCTCTTTTAAAAGCTGTTATAGTCCTAGCCTTCACAACCTCCTCAGGTAAGGAGTTCCACAAGTTGACTGTGCGCTGTGTGAAGAACAACTTCCTTTTATTTGTTTTAAACCT